>NW_007245717.1:63880-156286 GCF_000164805.1 Carlito syrichta
GCCACCGCAGCCTTCACCTGCTGGGCTCCGGCGATCCTTCTGCCTCAGCCTTCCAAGTAGCCGGAACTACAGACATGCGTTACCACGCCCGGCTGATTTTTTGATTTATTGTAGAGATGAGTTCTCGCTGCCCAGGCGGGTCTCGAACCCGCGGACTCGGGCAATCCACTCACCTCAGCCTCCCAAAGGCGCAGGATTACAGGCTGAGCCACCGAGCCCGGCTTTTTTTAAGTTTTTTTTTTTTTGAAGAGTCAAGAGTCTCCCTCTGTTGCTCACGCTTGTCTCAAACTACAGGCCTCAAGCGGATTCTCCTAGCCTCCTGATTAACTGGAATACAGGCGGGATCCTCATGTATTTTATAGCCACACCCACCTTCATTTCATACCTGCATTTTCCTTAACCCCAGGCAAATATTAATATTTCTTCATTTTTTTCATTTAAAAATGTTATCATAAATAGAATAACATGAAGTGTAACTATTGGAGATTGGTTTTTTTCACCTAAATTTTTTTTTTTTTTTTTGGAGATTCACACAGGTTGTTGAGTATACAAGAGTTTTTTTGTACTGCAGAGTTGTGTTTCACAGTATAGGCAATGCCATAGTTTGGTTAGCCATTCACCCATTGAAAGACATCTATGTTTCACTTTCCAATTTAAGCTATTATGAACTCAGCTGTTAAAAAAGATTTTGTACAGGTTTTAGCATAAATAGAAGTCTTTATTTCCCTAGGAAATAAAATAAAATGCCAGGAAATATGGATCTGGATAATATGATTGCATGCTTAGTTTTAAAAGAGATTTGCCGAACTGTTTTCCAGAATGAAACCAACTTTCTATCCTTGGAATAAACCAGCTTGATAATGATATACAATCCATTTTATATATTGTTGGATTACATTTGCTTATATTGTGTCAATAATTTTTGTAATTATATTTATGAGGAATACTAGTCTGCAAGTTTTTTGGGTACTGTCTAAGTCTGGTTTTGAAATCAAGGTGATACTAGCTTCTAAAAATGAGTTTAGAAATCATCCTTTCTCTACTACTTTCTGAAGACAGTTTGTAGAATTTGTTTTAGTTATTTTTAAACATTTGTTATATTTCTCTAGTGAAATCAGTGATACCATCTGGGCTTGGAGATTTTTTGGTAGTTTTGAAATTACAAATTCAATTTCTTTAACAGTTATAAGGCAATTAAAATTATTCATTTTGTAATAGTGAGTTTTGGTAGCCTGTGTTTTTAGAGGATTTGGAGCATTTAAGTTGTAAATTTTACACATGAAGAACTGTCTGCAATATTCCCTTATTATCCTTTTCATGTTTACACTCTCTGTAGTGATATCTGCTCTTTCATTTCTAATCTTGGCAATGATGTCTTTTCTCACTTTTTGTTTTTAAGTCTTTTTAGAGCTTTGTCAACTGTATTGAAAGTTCTTTTGGAAGAACCAGTTTTCTGTTTTGTTGCTTTTCTCTATTTTTCCGTGTTTCATTTACATTGACTACTGAAATTTATTATTATTATTATTTTCTTTCTTCTCCTACCTTTTGAACGAGTCTTCAAATCGATTTTTATATTCTTGAGATAGGATTTTAGATTATAGAGCTAAATCTTTTCCTCTTGAATGTATACTTAGTGTTATATTTTACTCTCATCACAGATTTAGTTCAGTTTCACAAATTTTGCTATGTACATTTGACCCATACATTATTTAAAGTGTATTGTTTATTCTCTAAGTGTTTAGAAATTTTGTTTTTCTTTCTGATACAAATTTCTAGTTTGATTCTATTGTAATTATAGAACACACTGGATGATATTTATCTTCCAAATTTTTTGTAGTTTGTCTTTTGGTTCATTATGGTTTGTCTTGGTATATGTTCTATGGGCACTTGAAACAAATATGCATTTTGCTGCTTTGGGATGAAATATTCTATAAATATAGATGAAATTCTGTCAGTTGACAGTGTTGTTGAGTTGTTCCATATTCTTAATTTGAGTTTAGTTATTCTATCAAATGTTGAGAAAGGGTTATTGAAGTCTCCAGTGATAATTGTGGACTTTATTTATTCTTCTAATTCTATTTGCATATTTTGTGTCTCAGCTGTTTAGTGCAAACACATTTAAGATTGCTATGTCTTCTTGGTGAATTGACTTTTTTCATTATATAATTTGTTCTTCTGTCTTTGGCATTTGTTTTGCTTTTAAATTATCTTTATTTGTATTAATATGGTACTCCAGCTATTATTTTGTTAATGTTCACATAATACATTTTTCATCTTTTTACTTCAAACTTCTTATATTGTTATAGTAGAAAGCAAGTAGTTGGGTAAATTTTTTTTTTTTTTTTGAGTTGGAGTCTCACTCTGTCACCCAGACTGGAGTGCAGTGGCTGCTCCCGGCCACCGCAGCCTCAACCTGCTGGGTTCCGGGGATCCTTCTGCCTCAGCCTTCCAAGTAGCCTGAATTACAGGCGTGCGCTATCACACCCGGCTGATTTTTTGCTTTATTGTAGAGATGAGGTCTCACTGCCCAGGCAGGTCTCGAACCCGCGGGCTCAGGCAATCCACTCACCTCAGCCTCCCAAAGGCGCGGGATTACAGGCTGAGCCACCGAGCCTGGCTGGGTAAAATTTTTAATGTGACCCAATCTCTGTTTTCTACCTAGATTCATGTTTGATCAAATTGTTGATATGTTAGCCCTAAGAGTGTATTTTATTTAAGTATTCTGTTTGTTCTCTCTGTTTTCATTTATCATTTACATTTTTCAGCTGCCATGATTTAAATGTCCCCTCCAAAATTCATGTTGATGTTTATTGACATTTTTTGTGTTAGTGTTGAAAAGCATAACATTTAAGAAGTGATTAGGCTATGGGGCTCCACATTCAATAATAGAGTAATCCCATTATTGTAGAAATCGATTAGTTATCACAAGAGTTCACAACTTGTTTTCTCTCCATCTAGGGCTCTCACTTGCCCTGTTGCTTCCACAAAGGGATAACATAGTAAGAAGGGTCTCATTAGATGCAGTCTCTTTATGCTCCTTTCTAATCATTATGCTCTGTTTTTCCTTCAAATGTACTCCTATTGGATTCTAAGCATATAGATTAGTATTTCTCGATTTTAAAATACACATAAATGGGATCATGGAGCACATATTCTTTACATATAACTTCACAACTTTACGTTTGTATTATTCATTTGCTTTGTTGCAGGTAGCAGTAATTTATTGAGTACTTTTTTGGGTTTTATTATTGTATAACTTTCTTTTAACATAACTTTACACATTTAACTAGATATTTTTCTAAACTTATAAAATACTAATTTATCAATTTTCCCTCTAAGGTGCTTTTTATTGGTTTTGGTTTTTTGTGCTTTTCAGTTTTTAGCTATTATAAATCTTGCTGGTATGAAAAATCCTTGTGAGTGTAGATTCTCATATGGAGGCTATACTTCTGGGTATATACCAAAACTGGGTAGCTCAGAGTTAGCTTATGTATGTTTCAAAATAAGATCATATTTCTATATGTGAAAGTATTCTATGTTATTTCTTAGATGCTATTTTTTTGCTTTCATATTTGCTACAATCCATGTGGTATTGATTTATACGTATGAGAGAAAATAAGTTTCAAATTTATTTATTTTCAAAATATAGAGGTCTATTTGACTAAGTACTATCTACTGAAAGGATATTTTTGCCCTTTTTTTTTTTTTTTTTTTTTTGAGTTGGAGTCTCACTCTGTCGCCCAGACTGGAGTGCAGTGGCCGCTCCCGGCCACCGCAGCCTCGATTTACTGGGCTCCAGCGATCCTTCTGCCTCAGCCTTCCAATGTAGCTGGAATTACAGGCGCGCGCTACCACGTCCGGCTAATTTTCTGATTTTATTGTAGAGATGAGGTCTTGCCTGTCCAGGCGGGTCTCGAACCCGCGGGCTTGGGCAATCCACTCACCTCAGCCTCCCAAAGGCGCGGGATTACAGGCTGAGCCATCAAGCCCGGCTATTTGACTGATAATTTAGCTTTATCATAAAGTCTGAATATATGTTTGAATTTTTCTGGTTACTTTTTTCTATTCTATTGGTTTATTTTTTATTATTTAGGTAGTACTATTTTGGATTAAATATTGTAACTTCTTAGTAAGCCATGATGATCGGTAAAATAAGTAATCCAACTTTTTATCTTCATTATTGTATCTGTTCTTGGCTTTTTATATTTTTATATATTAATTTGAAGCATATTAACTTATAATTTAATAGGTCAAAAACAATTAAATATCGGCCATTTTACATAGCCCCACAAAATACATTTTTACAAAGGTTAGTTAAATCAAAAAACATATACACAAATACCAATACACACAAATCACGAGGCTTCTTACTATTAAATATTCCTTTTTAACCTCCAGTAATGCTTCATGTTTTAAATTCTACTTTGTCTGCTAATACTGGAGCTACACTAGTTTTATAGCCTTTTAAAATAAATTTTAATAGTATTTTTATTTAATTAGAGTATTGTATTAATTTACACATAATGTACTTATTTTTATTCCTAGGTTCTAAATTTTTCATTTTTCATTTACTTTCCATTTTTGTTATTTTCTTTAGACTTATTAACTAAGTTTAGTATTTGATTTCTTGGTAACTGTAGAGGTATTTGCTTTATTAGCCTATAAGTTGTACATAATTTTGTTATTATTTTCCCTAATGGTGCCAACATATACCTTGGTTAATTAAAGTCTAGCATACATTATTACTCTTAACAACATTGTGGATAATGTAAAAAACTTAGGAGATAATATGTTTTCACTTATCTCATGTATTTATTTATCTATTTTCATTTATCTTATGTCTATATTTATATATTAAAGCACAAAATGCATTTAATACTATTTTTAAAAGTTAATAAACACAAATTACTCATACATTCACCTTTTGTGAGTCTAAGTCTTTCTTTTTTCTTTGTACTTCCATCTGTGTTGATTTTCCTTAAGCCTGAATAAATTTTTATAGTATCTTCCTTTACAGATAGGTATTTGTTAATGAGTAGACTCACTTTTTATTGTTTGAAAACATATTTTCATTCCTTTTTTAAAAGTATTTTTGCCATTTTAGAATTCTTAATTTAATTTATTTTTTTCCTTCTAGTACTTTAGAAAGAAAACTTTAGTAGTTTAGACTGGTATCCAAGAAGAAGAAAGGCAAATGGAGAACACCTTGGAACAAGTATTCCAGGAAGTTATTCCAGAAAACTTTACCCATCTCATCACAAGGGATTCAGACAACCCCTATAAGACATCAAATGAGAAGACCAACCCCTAGATACATAGTATTCACCTAAACAAAGTAGGTAAAAGAAAAAAATCCTACAGTCAATGAGTGAAAGGGCAGACTACATGCCAGAAAAGACCAATCAGAACAGCAACAGACTTACAAGATAGAAAGGACTGGAATCCTATTTTTAAAATCCTCAAAGATAAACAATTTAAACTAAGAATTTCCTATCCAACCAAGCACAGCTTCATCACAGATGGAGACTTAAAATCCTTCCCCGACATTCAGTCTCTAAGAGATTATGCAGCTTCCAGACCATCTCTACAGAAGATGTTCAAGAAGGCATTAAACATAGAAGAAAAAAAGAAAAGAACAACAACTATGTACTTCCCAAGAATGAAGGTAAACATAAAATCAACACAACATACCTTGCAACTACAAAATTGAATACACACACATGCATCAACCCAAAAGTTAAAATAAAATGAAACAGCTTTATAGGAGCCTCATGACAGGGATAAGCTCTAAAATTACAATAATCGACCTGAATATCAGTGGACTAAATGTGCCACATAAAAGATATTTTTTAAAAAATGACAAAACAATATGCTGCTTCCAGGAAACACATCTCGCTACACAGGACATCCACAGATAAAGTTAAAGGATGGAAAACATACTTTCTGGTGAACAGAACACACACAAAGAAGGCAGAAGTTGCAATCTTAATATCAGACAAAACAACATGCAAACTATCAAAAAATTGAAAAGATATGGAAGGACACTACATAATGACAAAAAATTCAGTTCATCAACAAGAAATATTCATCCTAAACATACATCCATACAACACAGGCACACCAGATTTTATAAACCATTACTAAGTAAACTAAAAAAAACACATGTTGACTCTAACACTACCATAGCTAGGGACTTAAGTACTTCACTAACAACTGTGGATAGATCATCAAGGAAAAAAATCAACAAGGAGATCCAGAATCTGAACTTGACACTTGACAAAATGAACTTTATAGGTACCTACAGAACACTCCACCCAACAATCACGTAATAGACATTCTATTCATCACCACACAGAATATACGCCAAGATCGACCGCATCCTTAACCATAAATCAAGCATAGACAAATTTCATAAAATCAAAATACTGTCATTTACCTTCTCAGTCCTCAGTGGAATAAAAATAAATATCCTCAAAATTTCCTCAAACACACAAAGACACAGACACTAAACAGCATGATACTGAACAACACCTGAATCAACACAGAATCAAAACAGAAATTAAAAGACTCCTGGAAAAAAATTAAAACAAAGACACATCTTACCAAAACCTCTGAGATGCCATGAAAACAGTAATAAGAGGGGAATTAACAACTATGCACACACATCAAGAAAACAGAAAGATCACAAGTTAACAGCCTAACAAATAACCTAAGAAAGCTGGAAAGACGAGATCACCAAAACTCTAACTTCAGTAGAATAATCCAGATTACCAAAGTAAAAGCCCAAATACCGAACACAGAAAACAAAAATATCATAGAAACAAAATCAACAAAACAAAAAGTTGTTTTTTTGAAAGGATAAACATGATTGATAGAACCCTACCCATACTGACAAAGAAAAAGAGCGAGAAAGCCCCAATAAACACAATTAAATTTTCAAAAGATCAAATCAATTTACAAATGACCCAAAATAAGTACAAAAGATTTTCAGAGATTACTATACACACCTATATGGAAGCAAACTTGAAAACCTAAATGTAATGGAGGACTTTCTGACATGACACAACACACCAAGGATGAAACAAGAAGAAACTGAGACCCTAAACAGACCAATAACAACCAAGAAAATTGACTCCATTATAGGAAGTCTATGTACAAAGAAAAGCCCTTTCCATGGGAATTCTGCAAAACATACAAGGAGTAGCTGACACCAAACTCTACTAAAAGTATTCCAGGCAATTGAGAAAGACAGAACTCTCCCCAAATCATCATAATGATACCCAAACTGGGTAAAGACCCAAAAAAGAAAGAGAGCTACTGGCCAATATCCCTGATGAACATAAATGCAAAATTCTTAACAAGATTCTAGAAAATCAGATCCAACAACAAATCTCAAAAATTATCCACCATGACCAAGTAGGCATCATCTCTGGGATGCAGGGCTGGTTCAACATCTGCAAGATGGTAACTGCTGTTAAATACATCAACAGAGTCAGGCTCGGTGGCTCAGCCTGTAATCCTGCGCCTTTGGGAGGCTGAGGTGAGTGAATTGCCTGAGCCCACAGGTTCGAGACCCGCCTGGGCAGCGAGACCTCATCTCTACAATAAATAAAAAATAGCCGGGCGTGGTAGCACGGGCCTGTAGTTCCGGCTACTTGGAAGGCTGAGGCGGAAGGATCGCCGGAGCCCAGCAGGTGGAGGCTGCGGTGGCCAGGAGCGGCCACTGCACTCCAGTCTGGGCGACAGAGTGAGACTCCAACTCGAAAAAAAAAAATGCATCAACAGGTGTACAAACAATAACCACATGATTATATCATTAGATGCAGAAGTTTTCTACAAAATCCAGCATCCTTCCTTGATTAAAAACCCTCTAATACCTAGGCATAGAGGACATGAACCTCAAAATAATAACCATTTCAGATAAACCCACAGCCATCATATTGCTAAATGGATAGAAATAGGAAGCATGTCCTCTGAAAACCAGAACAAGACAAAGCTGTCCACTATCACCCTTTCTGTTCAACATAGTGTTGAAAGTCTTAGCTAGAGCAATCAGAAAAAAGAAGGAAATAAAGGGAATCCAAATAGGAAAAGAGAAAGTTAAGTTATCCCTCTTTGAAAAACCAAGAAAATCTGTCAAAAACCTTCTTGCACTGATAAAGGACCTTGGCAAAGTCTCAGGGAACATAATCAACATGTAAAAGACAATTGCATTTTTGTACACCAACAACAAATGGACAGAGAACCAAATAAAAAACACAATCCCATTCACAATAGCCACAAAAAAAAGAAATTTCTCAACATCATCCTAACCAGAGATGTGAAAGACCTTTACAACAAAAACTACAAAACAGTACTCAAAGAAGAAACAAACAAATGGAAAAATATTCCATACTCATGGATTAGAAGAATCAACATCTTTAAGATGTCTGTTCTAGCCGGGTTCAGTGGCTCAGCCTGTAATCCCGCACTCTGGGAGGCTGAGATGAGTGGATTGCCTGAGCCTGTGGGTTTGAGACCTGCCTGGGCAACTTGGCAAGACCTCATCTCTACAATAAATCAAAAAATTAGCTGGACGTGGTAGCGCGCGCCTGTAGTTCCAGCTACTTGGAAGGCTGAGGTGGAAGGATCGCTGGAGCCCAGCAGGTCGAGGCTGCAGTGGGCGGGAGTGGCCACTGCCCTCCAGTCTGGGAGACAGAGTGAGACTCCAACTCAAAAAAATAAATAAATAAATAAAAAGATGTCCCTTCTACCCAAGGCGATCTACAGATTCAGTGCAATACCCATTAAATTACCAACATCATTCTTCTCAAAACTGGAAACAATATAGAATTTCATATGGAATCATAAATGACTCTGAATAGCCAAAACAATCTTCAACAAAAGAAACAGTGGGAGTTATAACACTTCTAGACTTTAAACTTTATTATAAGGCTACATAATCAAAACAGCCTGGTATTAGCACAAGAACAGGCATATAAAGCAATAGAACAGGAGAGAGATTCCAAAGGCAAAACTTCAACTTCTCAACCAACTCATCTTTGACAGAGCCTCCACCAGCAACCACTGGGGAGAGGACAACCTATTCAGTAAATGATGCTGGAAAACTGACTTACCACATACAGAAAATTGAAACAGGACCCCTACCTATCACCACACACAAAAATGAGCTCTAAATGGATCAAAGACCCAAATGTAAAACCTCAAACCATAAGTATCTTAGAAAACACAGGAGACACCCTTACAGAAATTGGAATAGGTAACTAATTCCTGGACAAAATCCCTAAAGCCCATGCCATAAGACATAATATAGACACATGGGACCTCAACAAACTGAAAAGCTTCTGCAAAACAAACAAAACCATCAAGGGTGGGGAGGCAGCCCACAGAATAGTAAAAATTACTTCCCAACTGTATGTCTGACAAAGGCCTAATATGCAGAATCTATAAGGAACTCAAAATGCCAAAAAGAAAAAAACAAACAGCCCCACTGAAAAGTGAGCAAATGATATTAATAGACACTCCTCAAAAAAAGACATACAAGCAGTCAATAGATATATGAAAAAATTCTCAGCCTTACTAATCATCAAAGAAATGCAAATCAAAAACCACATCGACATACCACCTAACTCCTGTCAGGATGGCCATCATTAATAACTCAGAAAACAACAGATGCTGGGGAAGATGTGGGAAAAAGAAACGTTTCTACACTGTTGGTGGGAGTGTAAATTAGTACAACCTCTGTGGAAAACAGGGTGGCGATTTCTAAAATGTCTAAAAATTGCCATACCATATAACCTAGGAATCTCCTTTCTTGGAATATTCAGAGGAACTCAACTCAATTTACATAAAAGATACCTGCACACACATGTTTTTGCAACACTATTCGCAATAGCAAAAATATGGAACAACAGTGCTATCCACTGAAAGTGGACTGGCTTATAAAAATGTGGTATATATATACAATGGAATATTATGCAGCCATAAAAAGACAAAATTGTGGACTTTGCAGTATCTTGGATGAAGTTATAGTCTATCATACTCAGTGATTCATCACAGAAACAGAGAACTGGGCACTATATGTTCTCACTCATAAGTGCATCCTAAACATTTATCACAATATTGTAAGAAAGGGATTGTTAGTAGCCAGGCACTGCTGGGGGTGCAGGAGTGGGGAGGAGGTGGGTACTAAACATCAATGAAGGTACTTGTTACCAAACCAGCCAAAGTGGGGCCCAAGAGATGTCCAAACATCACCTGTACAATGATCACTTATGTACCTAATCCAATTGTTTCCCACATCTTTAAAACAAAATTAAAAACCAAAAGTCATAGGGCAAATAGAAACCTTGAATGTGGTGTAATCAGCTATACTGAGATGTAATATGAAGTTCTAAGAGTAAATGCAGCCTGTGTGGACAGAGTTTAGAATACCAAAGAAAATCTCCCATTGGAAAAATAATTTTAAGAGGAAAAGAGGGAAAGAAATGGAAGAAAGAGATAGGGGGTCAGAGGAGCTGTTTTTCAAAAAAACTGCATGAAGTTTGCTTATGAAGAAAGAAGAAAAGGACACATTCCCTGGACATTTCTTGTAATATCTAACATTTGGAAAAATATGTATTTCATCTAGTTAAGTTGGGATTATATAGTAAAATATGACAATTCTTTTCAACCACTTTTGGGCAGTTATGTTTAAAAAGAGAAGACTCACAGCTCTTCAACTATTCTCATTCGCAAATGCTCCAAAAATATATAAGCAATAAGTGTCAACTTTTTTATCTTAAATAAAAGCAAGAAATAATATCTCTTTCAAGAAGTTAATTCAGGAGGGACTTTTGACAAGACAGTGTGAGAAATTCTGTGGACACAGTCCCCAGGGAAACTGGTGAAAATTATTTTTGCAAACAGCCAATTAAAACTTCTGCAAATGGTTCTAAGGACATACAGCAAGTGGGAACATATTTGCTTAATAAAATATTTTAAAGCAAGAGTCTGTGGTATATGTATCAACCCTGCTTTTGTTTTCCTATCACCTCTCATCACAATGAGACAGAGATTTCATTCTATTGTGCAATAATCAAGACTGTCGTGAGTAGGACTAGATGGGTCCAGCATTGTGGAGATTAAATAATTTATTAAGACAGTTGCAAGCTAAGCAGGGCAGATTTATTAAAGACAAAGTACAAAGATGCATTGGAATAGTGCAACCTGGGCTACAGTTTAAGGGAGGCTGTCTGTGTAGAGGCAAGGGCTGGAGGGAAGTTTTCTAGGGTTGTATTGGGAAAGGCTACATGTCATGTGAGGGCTCTGAGGGCTCTGTTGAGGGAGGCTACATACTGTTGTGTAAGATGGTTTATGGCAGTTATTTGTTTTTTTGCGATAAGGGTCAACTGTTTTATAATACTGGTCAGTTGTTTCTTGCAACTTTTATCATGGTTAGCAAGTTTTTAATAGCATTTATAAGTTTTGCCTTGTGACACATTTTCTTTATATAACTTATCTAATTTTTGTTGGTCTACTTCGGCCTCATGGTTTTCCACAAAGAGGACAGTGATACATCTCTTCTGATTCTAGTTTGAAGTCTGTCTTACTGGAAGGAGTAGGATGCCAGCATCTCTTATCCAGCTTCTAGCTGCCTATTAATTGCTGGCATTAAATTTGGGGCAAATGCAACTAAGAGATAGAAAGTCCTTTCTTCTGCACAGCCCTTATTAATGACACAGAGGCTCTACCCTGGATGTGGCACAGCTGAGAGTATTGAGAATTGATCGACCTTGCCCCGTTCATAAGGCAGTTATCTTATGCTGAAAGAGGCAAATCAAAATTTGAGGACATTGTCCATCCTCCCCACTCCCAAGCACTTATTCCTAAATCAAGGGTGTCACTCAGAGAAGTGTAGTACTTTCCCAAGCCTCCTGCTCCAAAGTCATAGTTCAGAGATTTTGTTGGATGGAGAATAAAGAGAAGAATCCAGCATAAAACAGATCACTTCTAATTTCTTTCCAAAGATACTGATTTCATTTGCAATAGAGTACAGAGAAGTTCAAACCTAAATAGCATTCAAAAACATATGGAGGTTAAGGTTAAAGGAATTAGGAAGAAAATTATTAGATTTATTGTACATATGAGCTAAACTGTAGACAGTTTGCCAAAGATAATGTGGGAAAAAGACATCTGGGAGGAGAGGATCTAGGATTAAAACAAATTTCAAATGCTGACTTCAGATACTATCCCTTAATGAGTCCAAATGTGACTGGTTTAGTGCATGGACCAATATATTCTTCACAGTATTGTTAAAAACAATAGCTCAATCACGTGTAAATTAGTGACACTAAATAGCTGAGTATAGCCAGAGAAAGAAACTACCAAAGAAATCCCATCCAAGATCATGGTCATCCAAAGGCAATTGTGGATATACCCAAAGCTGCAATCAATGAGGAAAAAGACAAGAAGATTCACACTGTAGAGAGGAAATAGAATCCACTGAAGTCTTCCAGTCAGTCATATAACAAATGGACAAGTAAATAACAATAACAAATTCTGGTGGTAAGGAAGGAGGTTGGCAGTAACCAGAGTAGCCACATGTAGGATAAAATATGTCCAGTTTCAAAAGAAAATGTAAATTATACATACAATAAGGAACTTGATTCTGAAATATATAAAGAAATGTTGTAACTCAATAATAATTAAAAAACCCTATTAAAATAAGCAAAGAATCTGAATAGGTATTTTTTCAGGAGAATATACATATAACCATTAAGCACTTGAAAGGATACACAATATCATCGATCATAAGGGAAAGGTAAATAAAAATCACAATGAAATAATACTACTTTACACACATAAAAATAGTTATAATCAAAAAGTCTAATGTAACAAGTGTTAGAATGTGAGGAAATCAAAATCTTCACACATTGCTGGTCATTAACGTGGTACAGCTACTTTGTAAAATAGTTTGATGGTTTCTCAAATGATTAAACATAGAGTCAGAATATGACCAAGCAATTCCACTCCTAGGTATATATGTAAGAGAAATGAAAATACTCACACAAAAACTGGTACTCGACTCTTTATAGTAATAGCCAAATTGTGAAAATGGCCCAAATATTCACCAACCAAAAAAATGAATAAACATAAGATGATATAGTCACATAATGGAATATTATTCAGTCATAAAACTAAGTAAAATACTAATAAATAGCATGAACTTTGAAAATATGCCAAGTGAAAAAATCATTTACAAAAGATCTCATATTTTATGATTCCACCTATGTTAAATGTCTAGTCTACAGAGTTATAAAGTAGATTATTGATTGTTTAGTGTTGGGGAAAGCATAGCGAATTAGAAGATTGATGCCTAATATACACAAGATTTCCTTTTGCATTGGAAAAAGTTTAAATTGATTGTGGTAATGTTTGCACATATCTGTGAATATATAAAATCCACTAAATTTTAAACTCGAAGTGAATGCATTGTAAGGTATATAATTACATATAAATAGAATTCTTAATCAGAAATTAAATAAAACTAGCATGAAAGCAAGAGCCACAGGCTACCTACTGTGATAACCCATTGATGTGCAGGCCTGGTGCCTGGGTCCACAGTTACTGGGCTGGTATCAGGGTTTACTGTGGCAAGTCTGATGCCTAGGTTTATGAATACTGGCCTAGAGCCTTTGGCTATGAAGTTTTCTCTGGTTCTGAAGCCAGCTAGTCATGTCAGAATTTCTGGCCAGACTAACTGATAAAGAGCTTTTTCTTCAGAAATCCATCTGGAAATACTGAAAGAGATGACTTATTCAACCATGCAAACACCAACACAAGACTACATCATGAAGAATCACAGAAACATGATATCACCAAAAGAACAAAATAAAGCTCAAGTAACTTGCAATATAAATTAAAGATATAGGAATTGTCTGGCAAAGAGTTCAAAATGATCATTTTAAAAAAGTTTAGGGAACGATAAGAGAACACAGGTAGACAAATAAACAAAATCAAGGACATGATAATAAACTAATTAAAACTTTAACAAAGAGATAATAAGTATAAAATAGAATGAAACGAAATTCTAGAATTGAATGAACTAAATATTTAGCAAACAGCATCCACAGCAGGTTCAATCAAGCAGAAGAAAGATTCAGTAAGATAAAGACAATTCATTTGAAATTACTCAGTCAGAGGAGCAAAATAAATAAATAAACAAATAAACAAATAAATAAATAAATAAATAAAAGTGAAGAAAGTCTATGTACTATAGAATATGCTTAATCAAACCAATATTCACATTATGAAAGTCTGAATTTGAACAGAAAAAAAAGGGGGCTCAAAGCATATTTGAAAAAATAATGACCGAATACTTTCCATAATTAGGGATGGAAATATATATACAAATCAATGAAGTCCAAGGGACCCTAAAGATTGAAAATAAAGAAGTCTACACCAGGTCAGGAATGGTGGCTGATGCAAGTCATTCCATTTGGGAGGCCAAATCAGGAAGATCACTTCTTCCCAGAAGTTTGAGAACAACCTGGGCAACATATTGAGATCGCATATGTACTAAAAATAAAAATAAAATAACTGGGAATGGTGGGACATGCCTGTAGAATGACCTTGAGTCCAAGTTCAAGGTTGTAATGTGTCATGAGTGTGCCACTGTACTCTAGCCTGGATGACAGAATTTGACTCTAGTACATGCATACACACACAGGCAGACACACACATGAAGAACACTACACCAAGACACCTTAACATTGAACTGCCAAGAATCAAAAACACAGGGAGAAATTTTAAAGCAGCAAGAGAAATGTAACTTGTCTCACCCTCATTAGACTATTATTAAATTTCTTAGCAGAAACCTTACAGGACAAGAAAGAATAGAATGATATAGTCAAAGTGTTGAATGAAAAACAAAGGAACAAAAAACTCCAGCAGCTCAAAGCATTATACCCTACAAAATCATCCTTTAAAAATGAAGGAGAGAGCAAAGAGAGGATTAAGATGGCCAATACGAGACAGCTAGAGTGAGTTTCTCCTACAGAGTAAACCAAGATGGAGCTTTCTCAGCACCCAGAGAGGAACACATCCAGCAGCACACAACATGAGTCTCCAAAGGAGTGATAATAACCACTTATAGCAAACATGAAGAAAAAAATCCACTGTCCTGAGCTGGAACTGGCCAGACACTTGCCTGCACCACTGCAGTCCAACACAGTCTCTGGACACAGTGGGGAATTCAGGAGATCTGTATTCCTGTCACAAACTTGCAGGACCCCCTGAACCTTGTAGGACCCCATTCTCTCATGACTAAATGCCTTACCCATACCTGTCCTCTGCTGTGGAGTGGTACAGGAAAAAAGCCTTGGACAACACTAGCTGCCATTTCCCAGGAATTTGACATTTACAGGTGTCCCAACTGCTTTCAGCAGGCCTGGTAGGAGTTGTGCTTAAGGGCAAGCTCCACAACTGCAGGTAGTTCCTGACTGGGTGGGTTGCCTGAGAATGTCAGAAGTCCTGAGGCCAATTGCACTCTGACATTCAGATCACAGATTGGCTGAGGTCAAAATGGAAGCCAGGTGGGACATGTTACCACAACAACCTCACACCCTGTATAAACCCTTTCACGCCAGTTCTAAAAATTAGCATTACCCTAGTGGCACGGGACTTTCTCCTATTCCCAACTGGAGTTGCTAAGAGTGAACACTTATGGGATACTTCAGCTCTTCCCTTGCAGTCCCTCTAAAGGCTCAAAACAGACAGATAACTTGGAAAATCTCAAGAGCTTGGAAAATCTCAAGAGCTCCCCCTCGGCCTAGGTTGACTGGGCATTTCCTTGGAACAAAACTTACTAAGGAGAAACCCTACAGCCACCATTGCAGGTGGCTTTCTCCCATAAGTGCTACCTCTTGGTCATAGGTCAACAGTAGAGTCCATCACATTGGATACAATACATTGGTTTTGGGGAAGGCCTGATCTCAAACACCAGCTAACAACATTTTCCAAGCCACTGCAGCCACTTAGGACACCATGAACCAGTGCAGGTACACAGCACAGGGCTGCCACAAGTAGCGACTGAGAAACTCACCACACCAGGGGTAAATATAACAAAGGAAATCCTACAGTGCCTACATCAGTCCCTTGCCAGCCTCAATTAAGAAGAAATTATATACCTAAATGGAAAGGAACCAGAAATATCATTCTGAAAATACGAAAAACAGAGTTCTCCAACACCCAACAAAGACCATATCAATTCTTTAGCAATGAATCCTACACAAAAGGAAATTTTTGAAATTCAAGATATAAAATGTAAACAGTTGATTATACAATTGATCAATGAGCTTCAGGAGAAAATTGAAAACCAACATAAAGAAATTAAAGAAAAAAAACTATTATATGAATGAAACATTATTCAAGAGATAGACATCTTTTAAAAATCTGAAATTCTGGAAATGAGAGAAACATTTAGACAAGTACAAAATGAAATGGAATATTTTAACAAGTAGAAGAAAGGATCTCATAACTTGAAGATAAGATTTTAGAATTGGCCCAAACAGGTAGCAATTTAAAAAAATCAAAAGAATGAAAAAAAGTTTCCAAGAAATATGGCAATATGTAAAACATCCAAACCTAAGAATCACAGATATTCCTGAGGAAGCAAAGAAAGCAAAAGATTTGGAAAAACCTATTTGAAGGAATAATGGAGGACAAGAACCTTGGCCTTGTTAGAGATCTAAACATCCAGATACAAAAAGCTCAAAGAACTCATTGCAAAAAGGTCATCTTCAAGGCATATAATCATTTGACTATGCAAAATTAATGTGAAGAAAAAATTTTTAACAGCTGTGAGACAAAAGCATCAAATGACATACAAAGTTAGACTATTAGACTAACAACAGATTTATCAGAAGAAACTCTACAAGTCAGAAGGAATTGGAACCCCCACCTTCAATCTCCTCAAATAGAATAACAGTAAGCCATGGATTTTTATCCCACAAAACTAAGTTTCATAAATGAAGGACAAATAAAGTCCTTTGCAGACAAATAAACACTGAGGGAATTTGTCACTACTAGACTGGTTCTACAAGAAATACTCAAAGAAATTCTAAATACTGAAATAAAAGGTCAAAATACATCAGTAAAAAATTCTGGAAATTATAAAGTTCACAGGTATTACAAAACACCTACACAGTAGAGAAAATAAACAGAATAACCAAATAACAACCAGTATGATGAATAGAACAGTACCTTACATATCACTATTAACTCTGAATGTAAATGGTCTCAATGTCCCACTAAAAAGACAGAGATTGGCAGAATGGATAGGAAAATGAAACCCAGAATGGCCTTCAAGAGATTCACTTAACTCACAAAAACTCCTCTAGACTCAAGGTAAAGGGTTGGGGAAAAATATTCCACACAAATGGAAACCAAGAATAAGCAATAGTAGTCATTCTCATATCAGACAAAACAGACTTTAAATTAAAAACAGTAAAACAAAATAACACAAAATAACACAAAAATGGTTATTATATAATGATAAAGGGATCAATTCAATGAGAAGACGTAGCAATTTTAAATATATATGTGCCTAACATCAGAGCCCCAAGCTTTACAAAACAAATTCTACTACAGCTAAAAAAGAGAGATAGACAACACCACAATAATGGTGAGAGACATTGGCTTTCCACTGCCAACAGTAGTTAGATCATCAAGGCATAAAGTCAAGAAAGAAACATTGGAATTAAATAGAACCCTAGAGGAACTGGAACTAACAGACATCTACAGAATATTCCATCCCCAAACCACAGAATATACATTTTTTCTCACCTGCAAATGAAACATTCTCTAAAATAGACCACATGATAGGCCACAAATAAAGTCTCAATAAATTCCAAAGCATCAAAACTACATCACACAACTTCTCAGACCACAGTGGAATAAAACCAGAAATTAATTCCAAGAAGAACTCACAAAACCAAAAACATGCAAGTTATGAATTATCTTTGGTTCAACAAAGAAATCAAGATGGAGGTTTAAAAATTCCTTGAAATGAATGACCTATCAAAATCTCTGGGATACAGCCGAAGCTATGCTTGGAGAAAAATTATAGTGCTTAAAGCCTACATTAGTAAGACTGAAAGATTGCATAGTAACAAACTAGCATTACACTTCAAGGAACTTGAAAAACACTAACAAACAAAACCCAAATCTACTAGAAGAAAAGACCTAAAAAAGATCAGCACAGAACTAAATAAAATTGAAGTAAAAAAATACAAAAAATCAATAAAACAAAGAGCTGGTCCTTTGAAAAGATAAACAAAACTGATGAACCACTAGCTAGATTAATTAAGACTCCAACAGAGTCTTAATTAATGCAATCATAAATGAAAAAGGAGACATTACAACTGATACAATGGACACTCAAAAGTCATCCAAGATTATCATGAATGCCTCTATACAAAAATACTATACAATCTAGAGGAAATGGATAAATTTTTGGAAACATACAACCCCCCAACCCTGAATCAGGAGGAAACAGAAACCCCAAACAGGCAATAATGAGTAGTGATCTTGAAAGAGTAATTAGAAATCTCCCAACAACAACAAAAATAACAACAAAAGTTTAGGAACTGATAAGCTCACAGCTGAATTCTAACAGAACTTCAAGAAAGAACTGGTACCATTTTACTGGTACCATTCTACAAAATTGAAGAGGAGAGACTTCTCCCTAACTCATCCTATGAGACAGGTATCACCCTGATGCCAAAACCAGAGAAAGACACAAGAGATATGGGTAAGGCACTTACTCATGAGGCACTGGGGTCCTTCAAGGTTCAGGGGGCCCTGCAAGTTTGTGACAGGAATACAGATCTCCTGAATTCCCCACTGTGTCCAGAGACTGTGTTGGACTGCAGTGGTGCAGGCAAGTGTCTGGCCAGTTTCAGCTCAGGACGGTCGATTTTTTTCTTCATGTTTGCTATAAGTGGTTATTATCACTCTTTTGGAGACTCATGTTGTGTGCTGCTGGATTTGTTCCTCTCTGGGTTCTGAGAAAGCTCCATCTTGGTTTACTCTGCAGAAGAAACTCACTCTAGCTGTCTCATGTTGGCCATCTTAATCTTCTCTTTGCCCTCTCCTTCATTTTTACAGGATGATTTTGTTGGGTATAATGCTTTGAGCTGCCGGAGTTTTTTTGTTCCCTTATGAACATAGACACAAAAAATCTTCAACAAAGCATAAACAAACAAATTCAACAGTATATAAAAAAGTAATATTCCACAACCATGTGGTGTTATCCCAGGGATCCAAAGATGGTTCAATATACAAAAGTCAATAAATATGATCCACTACATAAACATAATTAAAAACAAAAATCATACGATCATTTCAATAGACACAGAAAAAAAGCAATTGGTAAAATCCAGCATAACTTTATGATAAAAAATTCTCAGCAAAATAAGCATAGAGGAAACATTTCTCAAAATAATAAAAACTATAATGGCAATCCCACAGACAATGTCACCCTGGACAGAGAATAGTTGAACACATTCTCCCTTAGAACTGGATCAAGATAAGGATGGTGACTTCCATCACTAATATTCAACATAGTACTGGAAGTTCTAATCCTAGCATTCAGGCAAGAAAAAGAAATAAATTTTATCTAAATTGGAAAAGAAGATATCACACCATCTGTTTTTGCTAATGATATCCACCATCTGTTTTTGCTCTTATACCTTGAAAGCCCTAAAGACTCCTCCAAAAGTCTCCTGGAATTGATAAATGAATTTGTAAACTTTTAGGATACAAAATTAATGCTGAAAATCAGTAGCACTGCTATATACCAATAGTGACCAAGTTGAGAATCAAATCAAGATCTCAATTTCATTTACAAAAACAGTCAAAGGCCTAAAATACCTAGGAATATATTTAACCAAGGAGGTGAAAGTTCTCTATAAGAAGAATACAAAACCAAAACTCTGATGAAAGAAATTGCAGAGGACTTAAACAAATGGAGAAACACCTTATGCTCATGGATTGCAAGAATCAGCATTATTAAAATGACTATATTACTCAATCAACAGATTCAATGCAATTCCAATCAAGCTATTATGTCATTTTTCACATAATTAGAAAAAGAAATCCTAAAAATTCATATGGAACCTAAAAAGAACCAGACTAGTCAGAGAAATCCTAAGCAAAATTTTAAAAAAATGAAATAAAATTTTTTAAAAAGGCTCAAGGCATTACACTAACTTCAAATTATAAAGCAAGGCTATAGTTACTAAAACAGCATGATAATGGTACATGAGCAGACACCTAGACAAAGTAAACAGAATAGAGAATCCAGAAATAAAGGTATTTAGGCAAATACTTAAATCAGATGACCTTTGACAAATTAGACAGAAACATACACACAGAAAGGAAGGACAACCTATTCAACAAATAGTGTTGGAAAAATTGGATAGTTACATGCAAAAAAGTGAAAATTGATCTCTATCTCCCCCCATATACAAAAATTAACTTAAGATGGATTAAAGACTTAAATTTCAGACCTAAAATAATAAAAATCCAAGAAGAATACCCAAGAAAAATTCTTAGGGACATTGGCCTAGGCAAAGAATTTATGCCTAAAACCCCAAAAGCAAAAGTAACTAAAACAAAAATAAGTGGGACTAAATTAAACTAAAATGCTTCTGCACAGCAAAATAAATAATCAACACAGCAAAAAGGCAACCTATAGAATGGAAAAGACATTCACAAACAATACATCTAACAAAAGATTAACATTCAGAATCTACAAAGAACTGAGACAAATCAGCAGGACAAAAGCAAATAACTCCATTAAAAAGTGGACAGATGACATGAAGACGCATCTCTCAAAAGAAGATACATAAATGGCCAACAAACATGAAAATATACTCAGCATCACTCATCATCAGGGAAATGAAAATTGCCACAGTAGATACCACCTTACACTAGTCAGAATAGCCATTATTAAAATACAATTTTTAAAAAACAGTAGAAACTGGTATGGATGTGGAAAACAGAGAGCAGTTATACACTGTTGGTGGAAGTGTAAATTGGTACAACCTCTATGGAAAGCGGTATGGAGATTACTCAAAGAACTAAAAGTAGACCTACCATTTGATCCAGAATCCCACTATAAGGTGTCTGCCCTAAGGAACAAAGGTCATTATATAAAAAAGACACTTGCACCCACATGTTCATTGCATCACAATACGCAAGTGCAAAGATGTAGAATCAACCTAAATGCCCATCAACTGATCAGTAGATAAAGAAAATATGATAAACACACAGAGACACACACACACACACACACACACACACAGACACACACACACACATGCCCCATGGAATACTATGCAGCCATAAAAAAGAAGGTAATCATATCCTTTGCTGCAACATGTATGCAGCTAGAGATCATCATCCTAAATAAAGTGACTCCAAAACAGAAAACCAAACACCACATGTTTTCACTTATATATGGGAGCTAAATAGTCACAAAGATGGAAATATTAGACACTGGGGTCACCAATAAGAGTGGAGTGTAGAGGGGGGTTAGGGTTCAGAAGATACCTACAGGGCACAATGTCCACTCTCTGGGGTATAGACTACCTGAGACCCAATCCCCACCACTACACAATATGTCCATGTAATGAACACACATGTTTACCCCTGAATCTAGAATTTAAAAAATGGATAAACCAAGCATGGTGATTATGCATGGTATGTAACTTTAGTTCTAGTTACATGGAAGACTGAAGTGGGAAGACCACTTGAGCTCAGGACCAGCCTGGGCAACATATTGAGACCCTCATCTCTAAAAAAACAAAAAGTAAAATTAAGACGACATAAAGACTATTGGGGATTAAGATTTCTACATATGAATTCAGGTGAAGGGCACAAACTTTCAGTCTATAACAATTGATTTTTAGAATTTTGAAGAAAAATTAACATCAACTAAGAAATTTTATACTTAGTTTTTCAGAATAGATGAAATCAGAAACTACAGTAAAGGTATTTCAGAATAAAAACAATGACACAGAAATTTTACCTTTCTTAGGTATTTTATAGGGAATTTACTTGAGAGGATGCAATAATAAAATAAGAATGTAAACATGAAAGGTGAAAAAATTGGGGTGAAATAACAATGGATTCATCCCTAATAGATTGACTCAATGTAGCAAATCTGGAAACATCCAGTACAGATTGGAAGAGGTCTCACTGACCATCTCTCACAATAAAGGAAAACAGAAAAATAATTGATACAATGGAGCAATTAACATATTTGAAAATAAAACATGTAAAAGATACGGAACGAGAAAAGGAAAAGTGGAAACTAAAGAGGAAAAAGGATCCTCAAGTATGAAATGATGATGGCAGTGAAATGTTTGGATAGTGTATTAATATTTTCCTTTACTGAAAGTTCATCTTTAGATTACTCTTTCATTTACTCTTCATCTTTAGAATTCTGAAATATTAACAGCATATGACTATGTGTGGGATCTTTCTTTACTTATCATATTTATCTTTTATAAGGCCTTTTAGTTTGAGCATTCTATTCACCCAATGAAATGTTTTCCTATTGTATTTTTGGCTTTTAAAAAATCTATCTCTGAATTCTTTTATTGGAAAACCTTTCAGAAAGACATGGGATATCATAATCAATTATTCATGTTTCTTAACTTTTATCTCATATTTTTGACTTGATCTCTTTATATGTCATTGTTGTAGATTTCCTTAATATTATACTACTATATGTAGTATAAGATCATATGTATACATATATATATATACTTGTCTTTGCACATTTATCACAAATCTGCCAACTACATTGTCTATTTCTATGTATGAGATCTCTATCTGTTCAATTGATATAATAAATATCCTTTTGCCAAAACAACATTTTCTTGATTATCATATATTTATAGTAGAAATTGATTTTGCATAGTGTGATTCCTTCAGTCTGTTCTTCTGTTTTATAAATAATTTTGAATATTCTAGTTCCTTTATCTTTCCATACAAATTTAAGAATCAGTTTTTCGGTACCCATTTTAAATAGAGAATGGATATTTTTACTGGGGTTGCATGAAATTTATAGAGCAAAATGGTGAGTACTGATAGATTAACAATACTGCATCTTATATTTTAAAGACTTTTTTTGACATGTCTTCAATATGCTAAGTATTTTTGACAGTATACTTGAGATTTGGAGGAAGCTGACATTATTCAAAAGCAATTCTGCTAAATACATAAATGGTCACCCTGCATGATTAGGTAAATGTAAGCTGTAAATCAAAAGTTATAAAAAGATGTCTTCACATAGCTCATAAACCTTCCAAAGTATATTTTCCAATGAAAACATTAGAATAACAACTTTTCAAAGTGACTGCTAATTTTATGTTTAAAACTCAAATTATCTGCTCAGAGATTGCATTTTTGTGTATTTCCTATTTACATGTACCTATTTCCCACTTTTCTAGTACACTGGAAATACATCAAGTGGAGATCTTGTATTGTTGTCAACTCTCATAGGAGAGAGTCAAAACAATGGGAGAGGAAGTAAACTCACAACAGAACTTGGAAAATAACTCCAAATCAAAATACAAAAACTTTCTTCTCATTTCTTACTATTTCTAGAATTTTTTTTTTTTTACCTTTTACAGGCCTAGTGACTAAAGTAATAATACATGCTACACAATCTTTTGTCCTTGGGTTTCATGGATTCAAGAAGAACATATATTTCTCTATTTTGCAGACACTTCAAATTTATTTGGAAAATGTGAAAACCTAATGTAAATTTTTAGGATAAAATTTATCCTAAAAGAGAAAGGGAAGTTTCTTTGTTCACCCATCCCTACAACTCCTCTACTACATCCCTACAACTCCTCCAAGCAGGATGGATTATGAAAGATGAGAAACTGCTAAATAAAACATAGATTGGAAATATGTCTATTATATGCTTTGCTTTCATAAATAAATAATAATATAAAACATAAAAGTAAGAAAATATCTCAGTAGGAATATCTTAATTGTATGTGTATTAAGTGTAGTTTTGCAGGATATGATTGAAGTTACTCGTCTTATAAGTAATTTCATTTTTAATTTTTTTTTCAATTTTAAAGATGTGGGATACAATTAAGAGTTAGGTATACAAATGGCCATTGTACAGGTAAAGTTTGAACCTCACTCTGGTGACAACTTCACCTGGTTTGAGATCAGGTACCCTTATCGATGAACTGTGTACCCCCTCCCCTGGCAGTTTCCCACTACTGCCAATCCCTTCCTTATAGTATTATGATGATTGTTCAGGGTCTGCTTATGAGTGATACTCAGTTCTTTGTTTCTGTGGTAACTAAGTTCTGCCACTGAGTATTATAGACTACAACTTCATCCAGGATACTGAAAAGTTCATATTTTGTCTTTTTTATGGTTGCAAAATATTCCATTATGTATATACCACATTTTTTTAATCCAGTCCACTTTCAATGGGCAGCACGATTGGTTCCTGCTGGAGGCCAGCTCCGGAAGGTTCACGGGGACCCAAGAAGGAGGCATGATGAGGCAAGGGAAGGAAGAGTCGTGACCAGAGTTTCTTTTCAGGCACTCTGGCAATCAAACATACCAGGTTGCGTTTATTTATAGTAAATTATAAATTAATCATTTTTTGTGGTTATACAATCACAAGATGATTTCATTATTTTATCACAGACACTGCATGTTCTCATGTCTTACAAGATTTATTATAAAGTTAATGATTAATACAACTTTCCCATAAACCCCAAACCGTTTTTTTGTGGTTATCACTACCACCACCTGCTGGACTATTTACCTTATAAACTTAACATCCTATTTCATGAAAATATATCATTTTCTATAAAGAAAATAAAAGGTAAAAAAGGACAATCAACTATTAAAGCAATAATATG
This sequence comes from Carlito syrichta, assembly GCF_000164805.1. Taxonomy (NCBI): domain Eukaryota; kingdom Metazoa; phylum Chordata; class Mammalia; order Primates; family Tarsiidae; genus Carlito; species Carlito syrichta. The sequence goes on from NW_007245717.1 coordinate 88,831, forward strand.
TGTATTCACACAAAGTTTACTTCATCTATTCTAAATATTCCTAACTTATTTTTATAATTAAACAATAGCAAAAAATTATTATTACTAATTATATCACTTAGCTAATTATATCTATTCTCACAATCTTCTATTGTATAATAGTTACATTTAATTTTCTTATGCCATTAGTTTACTTTGTAGCAGATTTTCATTTTCTATGCCTTTAGAATTAAACACCATGGTGGGCTACTACGTTTAATTCTTACCCAGAGAGACAGAGAGTTTTATTTAACACAACTGCCATCTATCCAAGCTCATCTAACCATGTCTTTATCATAAGCTCCAGTGTAAGGTAAAAGAGAATCAAGCCATGATAAATCTTGCATGCTGCTTCTACCCCTAGGGGCCCACCAAACTCTATTATTATATCCCACATGTTGTCCTCCTCTAATAGTAGGTAAAGGCTTCATTCGGTTCCCATGCTGAACTCCAGATTGTCATGGCCTCCGCCAGGTTCCATGTTTTTGCTATTGTGAAAAGTAGTACAATATGCATGCACTTTTTCACTCAGTGATTTGAGTTCTCCAGGTATATTCTCAGAATGGGGATTGCTGGGATATATGGAATGTTGATTTTTATATCTTTTAGGAATCACCAAACCATTTTCTACAGAGGTTGTACTAGTTTACAATCCCACCAACAGTGTAGAAGTGATCCCTTTCCCCTGCATCCCCTCCAACATATGTTGTCTTTTGTTATTACTGATGGCCATCCTGACTGGAGTTAAGTGGTATCTCAGTGTGGTTTAACTTGTATATTTTTAATGATTAGTGAGGCTGAAATTTTTTTTGAATGTATCTATTAGTTGTTCATATGTCTTCTTTTGAGAAGTTTCTATTCATATCTTTTGCTCACTTTTTAATAGGGCCGTTTTTTGTTTTTGCTTTTGTTTTGTAGCCATATTTGAGTTACTCATAGATCCTAGATGTTAGACAGTTGTTGGATATAAAGTTGGCGGATATTTCTTTCCATTCTGTGGAATGTCTCCCCACTCAATGTTTTTTGCTTTGCAAAGCTTTTCAGTTTGATGAGGTCCCACTTTTCTATCTTATCTCTTATAGCATGGGCATTTAGAGTTTTGACCAGCAATTGATTGCCAGTTCCAATTTCCATAAGGTTGTCTGTGCATTTTCTAAGATTCTTATATTTTGAGGTTACATTTAGGTCTTTTATTCATTTGGAGTTGATTTTTGTACATGGTGATAGGTAGGAGTCTTGCTTTAATCTGCTGCATGTGGTCAGCCAGTTTTTCCAGCACCAATTACTGAATAAGTCCTCCTCTCTCCAGCAGTTGTTAGTGAAGGCTTTTTCAAAGAAGAATTGGCTTAGGAATTAAGTTTTGCTTCTGGAATCTCTATCCTATTGGTCTATATGCATACTCTTGTACCAATGTCAGGCTGTTTTGATTATTTTAGCCTTATAATAAATTATAAAGTCTATAAGTGTGATACTTCCCACTTGGTTTCTTTTGCTGAGTGTTGTTTTGGTTATTCGTGGTCATTTATGTTTCCATATGAATTTCTGTATTGTCATTTCCAGGTCTGAGAAGAATGATGCTGATAATTTAATGGATGTTGTGTTGAATCCGTAGATTGCCTTTGGTAGGATGGACAACTTAACAATGTTGATTCTTCCAATCCATGAGAGTGGAATATTTTTTCATTTGTTTGGGTCATCTTTGATTTCCTTAAGCAGTGTTTTGCAATTTTTGTTGTAAAGGTTTTTCATGTTTAGTTAGGAAGATACAGAGATATTTCAATTTTTTGATTGCTATTGTGAATGGGATTATGCTTTTTTACTTGATTCTCTACCTGTTTTTTGTTGGTGTATAAGAATGTGAATGGGTTTTGCACGTTGATTTTGTACCCTGAGACTTTGCCAAAGTCCTTTATCAGTGCAAGAAGATTTTTGACAATTCTCTTGGATTTTTGAGGCATTGAATCATATCATCAGCAAAGGATAACTTGACTTCCTTTTTTTTCTATTTGTATGCCCTTGATTTCCTTCTCTTGTCTGATTGCCATAGCTAGAACTTCCAATGCTATGTTGAACAGGAGGGGTGAAAGTGAGTAGTCCTGTTTTATTCTGGTTTTCAGTACGTGCTTCCAATTATTGTCCATTTAGCAATATATTGGCTGTAGGTTTATCATAGATGGCTCTTACTATTTTGTGGTGTGGTCCCTCAATACCTAGATGTTCAAGATTTTTTATCGAGAAGGAATGCTGGATTTTATTGAATGCTTTTCCTCCATCTAATGATATAATCATGTGATTCCTATTTATACATCTATTGATACATTTAATTACATTTATGGTCTTGTGGATGTTGAACCAGCCCTGCATTCTGGGCCTGAAGCCTACTTGATCATGGTGGATGATTTTTGATATTTGGTGTTGGATCCAATGTGCTAGAATCTTTTTGAGTATTTTTGCATCTATGTTCATGAGGGATATTGATCAGTAACTCTCTTTCTTTGTTGGATCTTTACCAGGTTTGGGTATCATTGTGATGTTAGCATTATAAAAATGATTTGGGGAGAGCTCCATCTTTCTTGATTCTTTCAAATACTTTCACTAGGATTGTTATCAGCTCCTCCTTGTATGTTTTGTAGAACTCTATTGGAAAGTCATCTGGTCCAAGACTTTTTTGTGGGTAGTTTTCTCACCATGAAGTTGATTTCCTGGGTTGTTATGGTCTATTTAATGTCTCAATTTCTTCTTGTTTCGACCTTGGGAGGTTGTGTGATGCCAGAAAGTCCTCCTTTTGATTTAGGTTTTCAGTTTGTTTCTATACCAGTGTGCATACTAATCTCTGCTAATTTTTTTGTATTTCATCAGATTCTGTTGTAATTTGATCTTTACATTTTTGATTATGTTTATTTGTGATTTTTCTTGATTGGTCTTGCTAGGGGTCTGTCAATCTTGTTTAATCCTTCAAAGGACCAGCTTCTTGTTCTGTTTTATTCTATGATATTTTTGTCTTCTATGTCCTTCTATGCATGTGGACTTTTACTTTGGTGATCTGGATTATTCTGCTGAAGTTAAAGGACCAGCTTCTTGTTCTGTTTTATTCTATGATATTTTTGTCTTCTATATCCTTCTATGCATGTGGACTTTTACTTTGGTGATCTGGATTATTCTGCTGAAGTTAAAGGACCAGCTTCTTGTTCTGTTTTATTCTATGATATTTTTGTCTTCTATGTCCTTCTATGCATGTGAACTTTTACTTTGGTGATCTGGATTATTCTGCTGAAGTTGGGGTTTTGGTGGTCTTGTCTTTCCAGCTCCCTTTGGTAATTTGTTAGGCTGTTAACATGTAGTCTTTCCATTTTCTTGATGTATTTTTGTAAAAAAAAATGAGTTCCCCTCTGTACTGTCTTCATGGCATCCCAGAGGTGTTGGTAAGATGTATCTCTAATTTGTGTCCAGATCTTTTAATTTCTGCTTGATTTTCATGTTGACACAGGAGTTGTTCAACATCATACTATTTAGTGTCCATGTCTTTGTGAATTTTGGGTTAGTTTTGTAAATGTTGATATTTATTTTATTCCAGTGGTCTGAGAAGGTGCATGGCAGTAATTCAATCTTTTAAAATCTGTTTATGCATGATTAAGGCCAAGGATGTGATCAGTCTTGGAGTACATTCCATATGATGATAAGTAGAATGCGTATTCCATGGTTGTTGGGTGAAATGTTCTGTGGGTATCTATTCAGTCCATTTGGTCAAGCCTCAAGTTAAGGTTCCTAATCTCCTTGTTGATTTTTTGCCTTAGTAATTTGTCTAGGGTTGTTAGTGGGGTATTTAAGTCCTCAGCTATGATAGTATTTGAGTCAATATCTTTTTTCAGTTTACCAAGAAACTGCTTTATAAAGGTTGATGCTCATATGTTGGGTGTATGTATGTTTAGTATGGATATTTCTTTCTTTCTTTTTTCCTTTTTTTTGTTTTTTGAGACAGCAGGATTTATTGAGAGGACAGAAAAGCTCCCACAGTGGAGGGAACCTGAAGGGGATGCCCAGGATGGATATTTCTTGTTGATGGATTGAACCTTTTAACATTATGTAGTGACCTTCCATATTTTAAATTTTTTGCTAACTTAAAGGATATTTTATCTGATATTATGATCACAACTCCTGTTTTATTTTGTGTTCATTCACCTGAAAATTTGTTTTCCATCCTCTTTGAGTCTGTAAGTGTTCATTTTGGTGAGATGAGTCTCCTGGAGACAGCATATTGCTGCATCATTTTTTAAAAATCTGGCTTGCTGTTCTAAGTCTTTACAGTGGTACATTTAGACCATTCACATTCAGGTTAATTATTGAAATATGAGAGTTTATCCACGCCATGAGGTTCTTAGAGGGTTTATTGTTGCTGTTTATTTTTATTTGTTTGTTGTTTTCTTTTTATTTGGAGGTTAATATATATGTGTGCATTCTATCTTTTCCTGCATTCTTGGGAAGATCATGGTCTTTCTTTTTTTCCTTTTTTCTGTGTTTAATACTTTCTTAAGTGTTTCCTGTAGAACCGGTCTGGAGGCAGGGTAAACTCTTAGGGATTGAATGTCTGGGAAGGATTTGAATTCTTCATTCCTGATGAAGCTTAGTTTAGTTGAGCAGGAAATTCTTGATTAGAATTGTTTATCTTTGAGAACCTTTAATATTAGACTCCAGTCTCTTCTTGCCTGCAGTGTTTCTGTAGAAATGTCTGCTGCTATTCTAATTGGTCTTCCCTGATAAGTAGTCTGACCTTGCTCTCTTGCTGCCCCTAGGATTTTTTTTATACCTACTTCTGTAAGTGAATTACTAGGTGTCTTGGAGTTGGTGTTCTCATTTTATGGCTTGCAGCAGTTCTCTGAATTTCTTGTGTTTCAGTGTTCACATCTCTGATGAGATGAGGAAAGTTTTCTTGGATAATTTCATGGAATGTTTGTTCCAGGGTGGTCTCTGTTTCTCTATCTTCCTCAGGAATGCAAATTAATCATAGATTCAATCTCTTGATATAATCAGACATTTCTTGGAGTCTTTGTTCTGTCTTTTTAAGCTTCTTTTCTATGTTTTTTAATAGTTTGGGTTACCTCCGTATTTTGGTCCTCAAGCTCTGAGATTTGTTCTTCTGCTTGGTTAATTCTACTATCCAAGCTTGTCAGTTTGCTATTTATTTCTTTTACTGTATTCTTTATTGCTGTCATCTCAGTTATCAACACCTTCATTCTTCCCTGCTGTCTCTTCTCATTTCTATTCATTTTCTCTATTAATATCTTGATCTCTGGGTTTGTGATTTGAGACCAGTAATTCAGAGGCACCTCATTATTTGAGTGCTGAAGTCTGGTTCTCAGATGCTATCTTTCCAGGGGTCTGTATGGGACCTGTGTTCTTCCCTTTATTTTTCTCCATTTGTGATGTTTTTCCTTTCCCTTTTCTCCCCCACTTCTTTACACTTCTTTAATTCCATTGCTCAGTGATGGGAGGATAGCTTTCACTTCTGTTTGTTCAATCCCTTTTTCTTCCTTATGTAGATCCTCTGTATTTGTTCAACTTTGAAGCTGCTTGGGGGACAAGGGGCTGTGCTTTTTGTAGTTTTGAGATTTGATTAAGGTATGAGGGGGGAGTTGTGGTTCAGAAGCTATCTGTAGATCACAGTATCTGTGACAAGAGTGTGAGACCCCTGGAATCCACTTCCCACCACCTTCCAATTTGTCCAAGTATTGGGGGTGTATATATGCCTCCTTGAAGGCAAAATGAGATAAGAAAAAGGAAAAGAACAGAAAAAGGAAGAAGGGAGACCAAAGGACGATGAAGAGAGAGAGGAGAAGGAGAAGGAAAACAGACAGGCACACCAACTAACAAATAAAGAAGAAAAGAAACAAAAACCCCCAAAAACAAAATATGCAAGCAAACATACAAACAAGAAAAAAAAACCTAATGATGCACTCACCTTAAAAAATGCCCATACAAAGACAGAAAAACTAAAAAACACCCCTCCAAAATAATAATAGTAACAAAAACAAAACAAGTACTAAAGCAAAGTAAAACAGAGAATAAAATTGTTCCCTCTGTGGTCATTTCTGGAACTTCAGGTTTCTTTCCCAAGCACTGCCTCTGCTTCTGCCTGTCACTATGTTAGTCACTATGTTAGGGGCTCCAGTCTCCAGCTCCTCCCGCCGCAGAGGCTGATGGGGTTGCTCTTAGCATGGGTTTGATGCCCCACTGACTGCTGTGGAAAGAATGTGAATCAGATCCAGACTCACCCAGCTCATTTGCTGCTGCCACCAAGTCACCCACCCAGATCAGAAGTGTTCATGCCTGGTCCAGTGAGGGGGTGTGATGTCTGTCTCTCCATGTCCCCTCCTGAAGTTTCCTTTCTGGGTCAGGGATGGTCAATTCCAGAGGGGTGCAGAGATTGCCTTTGGGTCTCAGGTAGGTGGGTGAGCAGAACCAAGTTAGCCAATGTAGATCTCTGCCCATCTTGGGACAGAGAAAATTTCAGTGGTCAGTCTCCTCACCAGCAGGGGGATTCAGCTCCAGAACTCCAGGCCATGCCCTCTCCACAGTTCTCTCTTCCAGAGTATGGCCTGCTGCAGCAGGTGGTGGTATGGGGCAGGCACCAGGTGTGGAGGAGCAGCTGACCTTTGCTACCTCCTCCAGAGTGTCCCTGAGAATGACTGGTGATCCCGCATGCCAGGGGCTCTAATATCAGGGCAGTGGAAGATTGCAGCCACCTCTGGAGGGGAGCCCTGGGTACTTGATTCACCTTCCTCCCACAGCAGTCAGTGGAGCATCAGACCCATGCTAAGAGCAATCCCATCAGCTTGTGCCGAGAGCTGAAGACTGGAGCCCAGATCCACTCACCCATTCACACAGAATGTCTTTAAGGACACTCACCCTTTCAGAGACTTTCATACTCCCACAAGTTCCACCACCATCTTGCCTCTCCTCCCCAAAATTTCATTTTTCAATGACATCTATTTGTCTATACATTGTGTGTGTGTGTGTGTGTGTGTGTGTGTGTGTGTGTGTGTGTAATGAACTCTTTCTCTTCTATGTACATTAAGGGAAAACAAGCAGTAGTCACTACACAAAGATTTTCTTTGGAGTGAAAGTCATTATTTTTTATATGATAGGTATGTAATAAATGTATAAAGCAAATATTCACAAATATTACTTATTGGGCAGTCTAACATATTGAATTTCTGAGGATGTATTAAATAAGCTTTACTTTCTTTCATATTGTTACAATAATCTTAGCTGATAGGAAGAGAGAAAGAAATACTGATAGGAAGAGAGAAAGAAATACAGATGTCTCAAGACATCTGCTAAAATACAATCATATGATCATGTGTTTGGTTATTTAATAAAATAATATTTAGTTTGGATTTGTATATTCAAGGAAGATAAATGTTAATGATTGGAAAATACATGAGGTCAATAAAAGAAAAAGGAGGGAAATGACATTTATTGAATATCTTTTGACTGCTAGGCTTACAGATAACTTATACAGTTTATCACTTTTTCATTATTTTCCTATTTTCATTTTAAAGGTAAGTTGAAGATGAAGTAAGGGAATAAACTGATCTGATATTGCACAGCTAGTGAAAGAGACAAACCTACAAAGCCCATGATCATTGTCTCTTTTAAATACTCACATAAGGTATATGGAGGCTATGATGAATAGTTTTAAATATCTATATAAGGCATCTGGGACTATGATGAATCAATTTGACTGGATCATGGGTTGCTTATATATTTGACAAATATTATTTCTGGTTGTGTCTATGAAGATATTTCTGAATGAAATTAGCATCTGAATCAGTTGTCTCTCTAAAGTTGCTCTCATTATGTGGTTGGGCATGATCCAATCTACTGCAGACTTGAATAAAGCAGAAGGCCAAGGAAACAATAATTTATTCCTTCTGCCTAACTACTTGAGCTGGACACATCTTCTCCTGCCCTTAGACTGAGACTTACCTCATCAGTTTTCCTGAGTCTCTCAGCTACCAAATAGCAGATGATAGGACTTTTTAGCCTCCAGAATCACATCATCCAATTTGTAATTTTATATATAGCTAAAATGTATATAATATATAAATGTATATATAAATAATATAATTTATAAGTATGTGCTTATTTAATACATATAAACAGATATATATTTTATATGTGCTATATGTATACATAAATATATATGTGTATATATAGTTCATGGATTGAATTTATATATATATATGTATATATATATTTGACTGGTTCTATTGGCTCTGTTTCTATGGTGTACCATAACAAATACCACACCCTTGTGATTAACCTAAAATATTTTCAAATATCACTATATATGGTGATAATATCAAATTACTTCCTAAATTGATCAAAATTTAAATTCAAACTTGTAAATTTTTAAAAGATAAATTTATCTATAAAATAATATATTAATGGTCATTCTTAGGAAATAATGTTTAGGTGAAGAAGGACTCATTGATTCTTAATATTCTTAATCTTAACAAACAACTGGAAAACAAAGAACGATCTCTCCACTGAACCTGAAGGTAAAAGAATACAAGTCTCAGGTTAGGGGCAACCATGGGGACTGAATGTTCTAAGAATAAGTAATCTATTCAGGGAATATCAGATTGATCTTTTAAAGGGACACTTAGCTAGAATAAAAAATGTTCATTAGACATGCCTCAGAAAACAATTTCTCAATTTTTCTGACTGGGCTATCTGTGGGGTAACAGGCACAGAAGGGATGAGGAACTTGTCACTGATGGAGAAATAGTAAGTCATTATTTATTTTTTAAAAACAGCCTACATAACAGTAAGTAATTTACAATTAGGCAGAGGAATGACAGAGTCTACACCAGACAATGTAGCATTTTCTGGTAAGGAGGAGGAGTAAAAAGAATACTTTTATGCAGTGATAAAAATTAATATTATATTGATATAATAAGATATAATATTGATATAAAATTAATAGGAGTGTCAGTTAGGGACATTTTTACAGCACTACTCAAAGTTCAGGCCAATATAACTATAAATGTTGCTGTGCATCCCCAAAATTGACAAGATAAAATTTCAGAGGGAAAAAAAGGAGGAGTTTACTCCAGAGTGCCTCCATAGTCAGGACCAAAGAGAATCTTTGCTTGGGACATTTTCTAGGTGTGTGACTAATGGAAAATAACTTTGCAGATCCTGCCTTCTCATCCACAAAATGGGCTGTTATGAGGATGGAATAAGATGTTTAAATGTAAAAATCTTAGTGTGATACATACTGAGCAGTGAGCATTCAATAAATACTCACTATTGATCAAGAATAGTTTTTTGAAGACAGTAAATATGTGATCTGGGAAACAGTGTGATTCTGTCATTCCCTGCTTCCTCTGACTCTTCATATATTGTATGTAGCACTATAAACAATACAGACTCTTCCACAGATACAGGGTCACAATGCTATGGGCAATACACTTGGCCCTCCCCCTCTGTATCCCCAGGTTTGGCAATACAACAATAAAAACAGTACAAAATAAAAAACAGTGCAGTATAACAAGTATTGGAGGGGATTCCAAGATGGTAACGGAGGCAGTTGGAGTGCATGAGCCTCCACATAAATGAACAGATGAAGTGACAAGTATTCACCTCAGGGTGTCAGCAAAAGTTGTGTGAATGTCTGATTGAGTGGAGATGTGAAAAGGAGAGGACCGAGATCTCCTGCTTTGGCAGCTGCCCTGTGCAGCTGCTCGGATCTCAGCAAGCTCTTTGGCCCAGAGCCAGGCGCCATCTCTACAGTAATACCCAGAAAGGGGGAAAAAGGATTAAAACAGTGAAGATCATCTGCAGCAGGTGCCACCTGCCACTGCAGACTTCATCCCAGGTAAGCAACAGGAGCTGCAAGAAAATATACCGGAGTAATCCAATGAGAGTCCCAGCCGAGGAGACCCAGACACCACATCTCCCAACTGTAGTATTTGTGATCTGCCATGGCATCCCTACCGAAGAAGCCAGCCCAAGATCGCAGCAAAACAGCAGCGGGTTTTAAAGTGGCCCAGCACCTTTTTTTCCAGTGATCCGTGTGACGTGTGACTCAGGTGGGCAACTGAGCAACATGCACAGAGACCTGAACATAACCGGATCAGCTGGGAGCAGTTTACAGTTTTCCGCAAACTCCGTGGGGGTAACCAGGGGGTTAGATTTGAAGCGTCTACAGTCTGCACTGCAGCCTAAGAACCCAGTGTCTGCTCATAGTAGGAATGAGTTTTAAAGTGACTCTACACCCTTCCCCCAGTGATTTGTGAGACGTGTGACTCAGGTGGGTAACATTAGGACCAGCACACACGCAGAGGGCTAAACATGGGTGAATGAGCTAGGGACACATTCCAGCCTCTCCACAACCATGAGGGGTGAACAGGGGGACAGATTTAAAAGCTGGAATTTCCTCCCTTCCAAAATCCCTACCCTCTGCCGCCAGCTAAGAGAAGCAGTGCTTGGGTCACTTCTACAAGAAACCAGAAGTCTTGAAACTGCCAAAACAGAGTGCTCAAGAGTTACAAAGTTTTTTGTTATTGTTGTTGTTTTAGGTTTTTGTTGTGGTTTTTGAATTTTTGTATCTGCATGACTCTACCTATTTTTTAAAATATAGCTTTTTAGGAATGGGCATTTTTTTTTAACCTGTTCTCCTTCTTTCTGTCCAATAAAACTATATATGTGTGAAAATTTCCTCATATATCAGTTCTAGTTTCTTTGGGGGTTTTGTTCATTTGTTTATATGCTGTTTGGTTTTTTCTTCTTTCTTTGCTTTTGCTTTTTCTCATTTTGTTTCGTTTTTATTTCTATGTTGGTTTGTTTTCTCTCCCTCTTTCTTTCTCTCTTTCTCTCTCTCTTTGCTTATCTCCCTGTTTGCTGGTTTGTATCTTTTTCCTTCTCTCCTTTGTTCTCTCCATTGTCATCCCCTCTCTTTATTAACTCCTTTCCCTTCCTTCATGTTATTTTGTACTCAGGGGGATACATGCACTCCCATTATATGGACATGTTTTAAGGTGGTGGGAAGTAGACCCCCAGGGGCCCAGACACCAATCAGCAAACATTGTGATTGTTAGGCAGTTTTTGAATCTTAGCATCCACTAACACACTTCAACCAAGTCTCAAATGTACAAGGGAGTAACATAGCTCCTTTGCTCCAACCAGGCTCCAAAAAATTACACTAGTTCAGAGTTTTTACTCAAGGGAGAACAGGGCATTGAACAAGAAGAAGTGAGCGATGTTCTTTACTTCTTTTCTCACTGAAGTAAAGAAAAAAAGAAAAACCCACCAAAAATGAAGAAAAACCAAAGGAGAACCACAGATACCACAAAAAATCCAAAGAGGATATTTCACAAGTATACAGACTTTGGAACTCAAATAATGAAAAGCACCCCTATTGACTAGTTTCAGACTACAAATGCAGAGATTAAGGAATGGGTGGAAAAGATGAACAAGAACCAAGAAGAGCAGGATGAAAACATGAAAGAACTGAAGGCTGAGATGCAAACTATAAAGAATTCAGTAAATGAGATAAATAATAAACTGACGGGCATGGAAAGCAGAATTAAATAGGCAGAAGAAAGAATCTCAGAACTTGAAGACCAAAATCTGAAACTAACCCAATCTGTTAAAAATATAGAAAGGAAACTTAAAAAGATGGAATAAAGTCTTCAAGAGATGTGCAACTATATTAAAAGACCAATACTAAGACTGTTGGGTATCCCTGAAGTAGATAAGGAGAATGAGAGCAACCTGGAACAAACATTCCAAGAAGTCATCCAAGAAAACTTCCCACATCTCCTCAAAGACATGACAATCCTAACTCAAGAGATACAGAGAACTTCCACAAGGCATCAAATAAGAAGACCAACTCCTAGACACAGTAATTCACTTGCACAAAGTAGGCATAAAAGAAAAATCCTAAAAGTGACAAGACAGAAATGTCAGACTACCTACCAGGGAAGACCACTCAGAATAGCAACAGACTTATCTACAGGTTAGAAGAGAATGGAGCCCAATCTTCAAAATACTCAAAAACAAACAATGCCAACCAAGAATCTCCTACCAAGCTAAGATAAGCTTCATCAGTGACAGAGAATTAAAACCCATCTCATTCAATCCTTAAGAGTGTATACTGCCTCCAGATCAGCTCTACAAGAGACATTTAAGAAGGCATTGAGCACAGAAGAAAGAAAAAAAAAAACAACCACGTTCCTTCCAAGAATGCAAGAAAATAAAGAACAAATAAAGCATGCATCATGACTGCAAGATTGAAGACACACATAAGTCAACCCCAAAGTCAAAAGAAAACCAGCTAACAAGTAAGTAAACAAACAACAAAGTCTATAAGAGCCTCATGACAGAGATAAACTTCCACATTTCTAGATTCAGTCTGAATGTAAATGGACTAAATGCCCCATTGAAAAGGCATAGAAACTGGATAAAGAAACATGATGCAACAATATACTGTCTTCAAGAGACAAATCTCACCAAAAAGGACACTCACAGTTAGAGGATGCAAAACAAATTTTCAGGCAAACACACAGCAAGAAAGCAGGATTCACAATCTTAATGTCAGACACAATAAGCTTTAAGCTATCAAAAATTTAAAAAGATTCAGAAGGACACTACATGATGAAAAAAGGTGCAACTCATCAATAAGAAATAACCATCTAAACATTTATGCACCAAACACAGGAGAACCAACTTTTATAAAGCAGCTACTGAGTAAACTTGAAAGAGATATTGATTCTAACTCTATCATAGCTGGGGACTTTAATACCTCACTATCAACCCTAGATACATCATCGAGGCAAAACATCAACAAGGAGATCCAGAATCTCAATCTGATGCTTCACCAAATGAACCTAATAGATACCTACAGAACACTCCACCCAACGACCATGGATTATACATTCTACTCATCACCTCATGGAATATACTCCAAGATCAATCACATCTTTGGCCATAAATCAAGTATAAACAAATTTCATAAGACTGAAATACTGTCATGTACCTTCTCAGACAACAGAGGAATAAAAATAAATATCAACACCAACAAGGTCCCTCAAAACCCACAAAGACATGGACACTAAACAGTATGATGCTGAACAACTCCTGGATCAACATGGAAATCAAAGAAGATATTAAAATTTTCCTTGAAACAAATGAAAATGAAAAAACATCTTACCAAAACCTCTGGGATGCCATAAAAACACTACAAAGCGGGGAATTCATATCTCTACAAACACACATGAAAAAAACGATAAGATCACAAGTTAACAGCCTAACAAGTCACTCAAAGAAGCTGGAAAAACAAGACAACTTTAGTGGAAGAATACAGATTACAAAAAAAGGCCCAAATATGGGACATAGAAGACAAAAATATCATAGAAAAACATCAACAAAAGAAAAAGTGGAGTTTTTGAAAGGATAAACAAGATTGATGGACCCTTAGTAAGGTTGACTAAGAAAAAGAGAGAAAAAGCCCAGATAAACACAATCAGAAATGTAAAAGATTAAGTCAAACTGACCCCAAAGAAATAGATTATCAAAAGATTATCAGAGATTACTATGTACACTTGTATGAAAACAAACTCAAAAGTCTAAATGCAATGGAGGACTTTCTGACAACACACAACCTCCCAAGGTTGAATTAAGAAGAAATTGAGATCCTAAATAGACCAATAGCAATTCAGAAAATTGATTTTATCATAAGAACCACCCCCCAAAAAAAGCCCTGGATCAGATGGTTTTCCAGAAGAATTCTGTAAAACATACAAGGAGGAACTGATGCCAATCCTACAGAAAGTACTCCAGGCAATCCAGAAAGACAGAACTCTCCCCAAATCATTTTATGTAGCTAACATCACATTGATAACCAAACCAAGTAAAGATTCAACAAAGAATGAAAACCACAGGCCAATATCGTTGATGAACATAGACACAAAAATTCTCAACAAGATACTAGCAAACCGAATCCAATGACACATCTCAAAAATCGTTCACTATGACCAAGTAGGCTTCATCCCCAGGTTGTAGTGCTGATTCAATGTCCACAAGACCATAAACGTAATTTTATACATCAACAGATGTAAAAGCAAGAGTCATATGATTATATCATTAGCTGCAAAACAAGCTTTTGATAAAATCCAGCATCCCTTCTTGATTTAAAAAACCCTTGAACACCTAGGCATAGATGGAACATACTTCAAAATAATAAGAGCCATTTACGACAAACCTACAGCCAACATATTACTAAAAGGACAGAAATTGTGTTTCCCTTGAAAACTGGAACAAGACAAGTCTGTCCACTTTCACCTCACCTGTTCAACATTGTGTTGGAAGTCCTAGCTAGAACAATTAGACAAAAGAAAGAAATGAAGGGTATCCAAATAGGAAAAGAGGAAATGAAGCTATCCCTCCTTGCAGATTATATGATCCTATACCATGAAAACCCAAGAGAATCCATCAAAAACCTCCTTGAACTGATAACAGATTTTGACAAAGCCTCAGGGTATAAAATAAATATACAAAAATCACTTACATTTCTATACACCACCAATAAACAGATAGAAACCCAAATAAAAGCAGAATCTTATTCACATAGCAAAAAAGAAAGAAAGAAAGAAAGAAAGAAAGAAAGAAAGAAAGAAAGAAAGAAAGAAAGAAAGAAGGAGAAAAAGAAAAGAAAAGAAATACCTTGGCATCTCCCTAACCAAAGAAGTGAAAGACCTTTACAATGAAAACTACAAACCACTACTCAAAGAAGTTCAAGAAGACACAAACAAATGGAAAAATATTTCATGCTCATGGATTGGAAGAATTAACATTGTTAAGATGTCCATCCTACCAAAGGCAATCTACAGATTTAACACAATACCTATTAAATTACCAACAATTATCATTCTTCTCAGATCTGGAAATGACAATACAGAAATTAATATGGAAATATAAAATACCACAAATAGTCAAAACAATACATAGCAAAAGAAACAAAGTGGAAGGTATCACACTTCCAGATTCAAACATTTATCATAATACCATAAGAAAGGGATTGGCAGTAGTGGGACACTGCCAGTAGAGGTGGGGTACATAACATCAATAAGGGTACTCACACTTTACCTGTATGATGACCACATGTGCACCTAACCCTCATTTGTACCCCACATTTTAAAAATAAAATTCATATTTTTAAAAACAGCTATTAATGTAAAGCATTTAAATTGTACAAGGTAGTATAAGTAATCTAGAGATGAGTATGTAGGAAGATATGGTAGGTTCATTCTGTAGAAATATGTGGAGACAACTTTATAATGCTTTTAACCTTGGTACCAAGTTGTCACCCACATTATATCAATATTATATCTCATTATGACAACACAATATTAATTTTTATCTATGCCTAAAATAAATGTATGCACTTTTTATAAATGTAAACAAGGGAATTGTTTTAAATTATTTTTTAGCAATTTAACCATAAGACATATAAATATATATTTTATCTGGTATTTCATGATCAGAAATGATACAATTTTATAGCAGGATTACTGGCCAGTTGCATTTGTTTCTTAATTTCTTATTTAGATATTCTATTAGCTTAATTTCTAACTTGCTAGTTAATTTCTGAGTTTTTGTATATTAAATATATTTATCTGTAACTTTTAGTTTGTATTCTTATGTAGTCAAATAATCCTCTTTCTGCATGCCTTCTACACTTGATTTCTTGTCTTTACTTTGCTTTTCTATAATCCAAATACATAAATAATCATTCCTATACTCTTTTCTCTGTATTTTCTATGCTTAATCCCTTCATTCATTTTGAATTTATTTCATCATAAGATGTGAGATAAAGAGATAACCCAAAATTTAGCAGTTACCTAGCTGTTATATTTTAAATAATTCACTCATTTGTCATTAATTTAAAATGTCACTTTACTCATATCCTTAATTCTTAAATCCTTAAAGTTTATATGTCTATGTTAATTATTATAGCTTTATAGAAGGTGATGCCTAAACAGTCTGGTCCTGAACTATCTTTGTGTCCAACTGATAGAGGTAATATTTTTTACCCCAACTGGGCCAGCAAGAACCCATTTTATTTGGGTGCCTGAAGACAGTTAAAACAATTATATCCCTCTTTTTTCTCCTCTATGTTTTCTATCAGTTATACCTGAAAGTGATAAAACATCCTTACCTTTAATTTCCATATATGAGTAGATATCTTCCTCTTCATTCACTTGCCAGATTATGGAAGACCAGTAATTGTACTTTGATAAATCTGTGCTTTATCAAAATTTTTCATGTCTTCATTCTCTATGAAACTACCCACGAGTTGAAGAAATAAAGTTAACATCAATAATTTCCAGGCAATTTGATAAAACTAATCCTTCATGCAATTTCTTATTTAGTGTAAGACTTTTTCTATAGATTGCAATTTTCCTGAGGGCAAGAAATTTATCTGTATTGTGCTCTATTGCCACAAATACCTCACAATACCTTGTAATGCAAAAGACACACAATCGCGAATATTTTCATTTGGAGACATGAAAATAATTTTCAATTTACTGATGTCTCATTAATGTCAAAACAGAACAAAACTGTGAGAGATGAGAAATTATTTTTAAGAGGCTAAAGCTAAGATTAATTAGAATTCCTAAGGCAGATAGAGAGACCACCCTGGAACAAACATTACATGAAATTATCTAAGAAAACATCCCTCATCTCATCAGTGATGTGCCCCTTCAAGCACAAGAGATTCAGAGAACCCCTGCAAGACAAAAAATGTGTAGACCAACTCCTAGACACATAATAATGTGCCTACACAAAGTAAGTATAAAAGAAAAAATCCTAAAGACAGCAAGAAAAGCTATCTACCAGAGAAGACAAATTAGAATAGCAGCAGACTTATCTACAGAAACACTTTAGACTAGGAGAGCTTGGAGCCCAATCTTCAAAGCTCTTAAAGATAAACAATTTCAACTGAGAATTGCTTACCCAGCTAAACTAAGCTTCATCAGTGATGGATAATTGAAGTCATTCCAGACATTCAATCCCTAAGAGCTTACCCTGCCTCCAGACCAGCTCTATAAGAAACACTTATAAAAGTACTAAACACAGAAGAAAAGAAAAAAAGAATGACAATGTTCTTCATAAGAATACAGGAAAAAAGATTGAAAACACACATAAATCAACCCCAAAATCAAAAGAAAGACAACAAACAGCAACAACAACAACAAGCTCTATAAGAACCTTATGACAGAAATAAACTCTCATATTTCAATAATTAGTCTGAATATGAATGGACTAAATGCCTCACTGAAAAGACATAGAATGGGAAAATGGATAAAATATTATGAGGCAACAATATATCATCTCCAAGAGACTCATTTCACCAGAAGGACACTCACAGACTCAAAGTAAGTGGATGGGAAACAAAATTTCAAGCGAATGGGACACACAAAGAAAGCAGGAGTCACAATCTTAATATCAGAAAACAATGCCCCTTAAGCTACCAAAAATTAAAAGAAGATACAGAAGATCACTACATAATGATAAAAAGGTTCAATCCATCTACAAGGAATATCTATCCTAAATATTTATGCACCCAACATAGGAGAACCAACTTTTATAAAGAGGCATCCAAGTAATTTGAAAAAGATATTGACTCTAACATAATCATAGCTGGGGACTTAAATACCCCACTCACAACCCTAGACAGATCATCAAGGCAAAAATCAACAAGGAGACCTGGAACCTCAAAGTGGCACTTGACCAAATAGACTTAATTGATACCTACAGAACACTCCACCCAACAATCATGGAATATACATTCTACTCATCACCACATGGAATGTACTCTAAGATCAACCACATCTTCGGTCATAAATCAAGCATAATCAAATACCACAAGATTAAAATCCTGCCATGCATGTTCTCAGACCACAGTAGAATAAAAATAAAACCAACACCAACAAAGTTCTCCCAAAACCCATCAAGAAATGGACACAGTATTATGCTAAATAACTCCTGGGTGAACACAGAAGTCACAACAGAGACTAAAATATACCTGGAAACAAATGAAAATTAAGAAACATCTTACCAAAACCTCTGAGATGCCATGAAAACAGTACTAAGAGGGCAATTCATAGCTCTATTAACACATGAAGAAAATGGGAAGATCACAAGTTAACAGCCTAAGAAATCACCTGAGGGAGCTGATAAAGCCAGAGCTCCAAAAACCCTAACTTCAGCAGAAGAATCCAGATAACTAAAATAAAAGCCCAAATTCAGGACATAGGAGACAAAAAGATAATACAAAAAATCAATGAAACAAAATCTGATTCCTTGAAAGGATAAACAAGACTGAGGGTCCCCTAGCTAGACTGACCAAGAAAAAGAGAGAAAAAAGTCCAAATCAACACAATCAGAAATACAAAAGATCACAACTGACACTGAAGAAATACAAATGATTATCAGAGACTACTATGTACACTTGTATGGAAAAACAAAACTTTAAAACCTAAAGGAAATGGAGGACTTTCTGACATCATACAACCTCTCCAGGTGGAAACAAGAAGAAATTGAAACCCTAAATAGACCATTAACAACAGGAAATTGACTATGTCATAAGAAAACTACCTACAAAAAAAAAAGCCCTGGACCAAATGGCTTTCCAGCAGAATTCTACTAATCATACAATGAGAAACTAGTGCCAATCCCACTAAAAGTATTCCAGGCAATTGAGAAAGATGGAACTCTCTCCAATCATCTTATGAAGTTAACATCACATTAATACCCAAACCAGGTAAGGGTCCAACAAAGAAAGAGAAGTACAGGTCAATATCCTTGATGAATATAGATGCTAAAATTCTCAACAAGATCCTAGCAAACCAGAGTCAATAGCACAACTCAAAAATCATTCACCATAATCAAGTAGACTTCATCCCCAGGATGCTGGACTGGTTCAACATTGTCCAGCCATAAACATAATTGAATACATCAACAGATATAAAAGCAAAGACCACATGATTATATCATTAGACATGGAAAAAGGTTTTAATAAAATCCAACACCCCTTCTTAATAAAAACTCTCAAACATCTAGAACATACTTCAAAATAGTAAGATCCATCTACAAGAAACCCACAACCAGCATACTGATAAACAGACAGAAACTGGAATGGTTTCCCTTGACAACTGGAACAAAGCAAAGATGCCCAACTTCACCCTTCCTATTCAACATAGTTTTGAAAGTCCTAACTAGAGCAATCAAACAAGAGAAGGAGATCAGGGGTATCCAAATAGGAAAAAATAAAAAGTCAAGTTATCCTTCTTTGCTGACAACATGATTTTATACCTCAAAAACTCAAGAGCATCTGTCCAAAACCTCCTTGACAAAGTCTCCTGGTATAAAACAAATGTGCAAAAGAAAGCCACATTTCTATGCATCACCACCAAACAAACAGAAACCCAAATAAAAGCACAATCCCATTTATAGTAGCCATAAAAAAGAAATACCTTGTCATCTTTCTAACCAGAGATGTGAAAGACCTTTAAAATGAAAACTAAAAACACTGCACAAAGAAATCAAAGATGACACAAACAAAAGGAAAAATATTCCATGCTCATGGATTGGAAAAATCAACATTGTTAAGATGTCCATCCTACCCAAGGCAATCTACAGATTTGATGCAATACTCATTAAAATACCAGCAGCAATTCTTCTCAGACCTGGAAACGACAATAAAGGAATGCATATGGAAACACAAAGGACCACAAATAGCCAAAACAATTCTCAGAAAAAAAAGCAGGAGATATCACACTCCCAGTCTTTAAACTTTATTATAAAGCTACAATAATCAAAGCACCCTGGTACCTTGTATTGGTACAAGAACAGGCATTTAAACAAATGGGACAGGATTGAGATTCCAGAAGCAAAACCTCAATTTCTCAACAAACTCATCTTCAACAAAGCCACCACCAACCACTAGTGAGAGGAAACCCTATTCAGTAAATGATGCTGGGAAAACTGGCTGACCACATGCAGAAGATTAAAATAAGACCCCTTCCTATAACCATACAGAAAACTTAACTCTAAATGGAGCAAAGACCTAGACATAAAACCTCAAACTATAAGAACCTTAGAAAATGCAGGAGAAACCCTTATGGGAATTGGAACTGGCAATGAATTCCTGATCAAAACTCCAAGTGTCCATGCCACAAGAGATGGGATAGACAAATGGGACCTCATCAAACTGACAAGCTTCTGCAAACCCAAAGAATCCATCAAGAGAATAGGGAGACAGTCCAAAGGGAAAAAATATTTGCAAACTGTATGTATGACAAAGGCCTAACATCTAGGATCTACAGGAAACTCAAATGTGCCGAAAAGAAAAAAACAAACAGCCCTATTACAAAATGGGCAAAAGATATGAATAGACCCTTCTCTAAAGAAGTCGTACAAATAGTCAACAGACATATGAAAAAATACTCAGTCTCCCTAGTCATCAAAGAAATTAAAATTGAAACCATATTGAGATGCCACCTAACTCCAGTCAGGTTGGTCATCATCAATGACTCAAAACACAACAGATGCTGAAGAGGATGAGGGGGAAAGGAAACACTTCTACACTGTTGGTGAAAGTGTGAGCTAATACGACCTCTGTGAAAAACAGTTTGTCGATTCCTAAAAGATTAAAAAATCGACCTTCCATATGACCCTGCAATCCCCTTACTGGGAATATACCTGGAGGAACTCAAATCACTCTAAAGACACCTGCACATGTATGCTTATTGCAGCATTGTTGACGATAGCAAAAAAATGGAACCAACCATGCTGCCCATAGAAAGAGGACTGGATTTTTAAAAAGTGGTACATATACATGATGGAATATTGCACAGTCATAAAAAAGGACAAAATTATGAACTTCATAACAACTTGGATGGACTTAGAGTCTATAATACTGAGTGATCTATCGCAGAAACAAAGAACTGAGTATCATAAGTTCTCACTCATAAGTGGACCTTGAATAATTATCATAATACCATAAGAAAAGGATTGGCAGTAGTGGGAAACTGCCAGGGTGGGGGAAGGAGGTGGGATTGGCTGTCATGGGAATCTGTTGGGGGAGGGGAGGCATGCCTCATCAACAAGATTACCTGCATGATGAACATTTGTATACATAACCCTGTATTATACCCCACACTTTTAAAATAAAATAAAAAATTTTAAATGCCCAACATTTTTTTTCTTCTTTTCATGTAGTTTGGTCACAATTGTTACATTTATTACTAAATAGTTTATAATTGGTGGTGCAATTTTGAATGTGAGTTTTTGGTATATTATCTTAGTATTTTTTATTGATAACTAAAAATAATATTTATAATGTATTTGTATGGTAACTGACAATAAAACTGTTCTCTTTTTTAGTTATAATATTTGTGATGCTTTTCTTTTTAATTTCCCAGAAAGATAATTACATAATCTGAAAATTATATTTTAATATCTAACAAAGAAGTATAGTATTAATTATTTAACAAATATTGTGGATAATATGCAATACTTATATATTGACTAAATATTTTTTCAATAAATTAATAAATAATTGAATATATATTCAAGTATACTAAAAAAGAATCCATAATACAATTTGCATAAACTAAGAGAAGTGTGTTATTATTAATGAAATATTTTGGGATTTTTTGTTTTGTTTTACTTGGTTATATGAACAAATTCTAGTAATGGAACTGAAGGGGAGGAGAATCAAGCAACTTAAGGGAAGTTCTGCTTGCATATATGATGCCAAAAACTTGAAGAAAATATTACCCACATTTTTACAATGAGAAAACTCCACATAATGGATAAATATCATGATTTATTGAGTACATCAGAGAGTTGAGATTACAAGCTCTTTAGATGATTTGTATTCCAAAGAGTGAGAAGCTCCTTTGGTGAGAGGTGCAACACTCAAGTCTTTTACTTTTGACAGAGCATGAAAAGAAGTGGCTGCCATAAATCAGGTGAAAAGAAAACAATTAAATTTTTAACAAATTCTTAAGTACATTATGGCCCAGTATGAAAATTTAAAATCTCTTAAAACCTTAGATATATAGTTTACACCAGTTCACCTGGGTTTTTTTGTTTTTTGTTTTACCCCAAGAGCCTTCACTTGAGGTGTTTATAAAGAATTGAAGCCAGGACAGGAGGCCATAAAGAACTTTTCTCAAGGTCAGCATAATGGCAAAATAAATGGTCACACACTAATATCCCTTCATAATAACAAAAATTCTGTACCCATCTATAGACAAAAATCATTTTTGTAAACCTTAGGATTCAGGCAGGAGCCTGTGATGTCTCAGGGGAGACCCAAACCCTAATAGAAGGGTTATTTTGAGATCTACTCCCAGGCAGCAAACACACAAATTATAGCCTCAACTTCAGAATTAGAAACTACTCTGTTCTCCAAAGGTTTTGGCTATTGCCTGATTGGCCTTGAGTCTGCTGCCAATCCCATCCTCCCAGAAATTCAGGAGAATTTACCTTAGCAGATATCCACATTAAAGCCATAGCAGATAGGCTCATCTGTCTCCCCATGTCAATCTCAGCAGTGGACCCAAAAGTTGTTCTATAAGATGGTAAACTTGGAACAATCCTGCCTGAGAGAAATCTTTTGGAGTCTCACTCATTGCTGCCACAGAGTTAGGCTTGACAATATCACTCTTACTGCAGATTATAAAATAGCCTGGAAGTTTGGTTTCAGCCCCTCCTAAATGTGGTCTGGGAATAGATCTGCCCACCTGGAGACCAGGAAGAAGGTTTATTAATGAGTGCCCTTAAAGACTGATGCCCTGAATTCAGTCCCATTGCTTATTTTAAAACAACCTTATTAATTGGTGCCAGTCATTCTAAATTGAAGTGCTGAGAACAGGTCCACTCACCTGGGAAAACACCTGAGACACACCTATCTGTGACTTTAGAGACAGGCTTACAGATCTTGATGTCAGCTGTGGAGTCTGAAATAACTTTATGTCTTAGTTCTAGCTGGTCTCAGGCACAGACTAGGGCAGTACAGTCAGCCCAAGAACTCAACCAGTGATTCAATGGGATCCCTTCCAGAGAACCAGAGGAAGCCACGTCCACAGCACACCTGGTAACATGTTCACCATCTTGAATTCTGAGGCAAATACTCATCCCAGTGCCAGTAACACAGACCAAGTTCCTTTAAACAGTCCAATCCACCCAGGAAGCATAAGGACCCACACTTATTAGAGCCCTTGGTACCAAGATTTGCAAATCTTTGTCTCCACTATGCAACCAAAATCAACTACAAGATCCATATCCAGCCCCAATCTACTGTGATGCCATAAGCAATCTCATCAACTCTGAGACTTAGTAGGTGAAAACTTTAACTTAATAGAAGAAGACTTTAACTTTCCAAAACCTGTTTGTAAAGACTGACAAAGAGGTTTGTTCCTCCAAAGACAAAGATTTAATGCAAGGTTATAAGCAACAAGAAATCAGACACGTGTGACGCCACCAAAGGAAACTAATACAGTTGTAATAATTGACCCAAATAAATTGAGATATATGAATTCCTGAAAAATAATTTAAGCTAATCATATTAAAAGACATCAGTGAGATACAAGAGATGCAGAGAGAACTAAATAAAATTTTACAGATCATGCATGAAAAATATGAAGCTTAAGAAATAAAAACTATACAAAATAACTAGACAGAAATCCTGGAATGGAAGAATGTAATGACAAAACTGAAAGACACAATAGAGAGTTTCAGCAGAATACTCAATCATGTAGAACAAAAAATTAGCAGAATTTTAAAAAGTCATTGAAATTAGTCAACTAGAAAAACCATAAAAAGATTTAAAAGGATAAAGAAAATATGCAGAAGACCTCTAAAAAATCAAATTTATGAAGATGTGAATTATGAGAAATCCTAAGGAAAAAAGAGAAACTGACAGAAAGTGTATTTAAAGAAATACTGTCTGAAAATGACCCAAATGTTTTTACTTTTTTATTTATTTGTATTTTTATTTTATATTTAATGTAAAGATGTGGGATACAATTCAGGGTTAGGAAAACAAACATTGATCATGCAGATACCCCTGTTAATGAGGAATGCTCTTCTCTGTCCTAACAGTTTCCTTCAACTGCAAATCCCACGCCTCCACCAACAGTTTCCCATTACTGCCAATTGCTTTCTTATAGCATTATAGTCGTACAAGGTGCTCTTATGAGTGAGAACATATGGAACTCTGTTCTTTGTTTCTGTGATAAATCACTGAGTATGATCAACTCCAAATCCATCCAAGTTGCCACAAAGTCCATATATTTGTTGTTCTTTATGGCTGCATAATATTACATTGTGTATATGTACCACATTTTTTTCATCCAGTCTAGCTTCGATGGGCAGCATGGTTGGTTCCATGTTTTTGCTATTGTAAATAGAGCTGCAATAAACATTCATGTGCAGGTATCTTCTTTGTAGAATAATTTGATTTTCTCTGGGTATATTCCCAATAGAGAAATTGTTGGGTCATATGGAAGGTCAATTTCTAGTTCTTTCAGAAATCTCAAGACTGTTTTCCAGAGATGTTTTACAAGTTTGCATTCCCACCAGCAGTGTAGAAGTATTTCTTTTTCTCCACATCCACGCCAGCATCTGTTGTTGTTTGTTTTATTAATGATGGCCATTCTTGCAGGGGTTAGGTGGTATCTCAATGTGGTTTTGATTTGCACTTCTCTGATGATGAGTGAGTCTGAGCACTTTTTCATGTGTCTATGGCTGCCTGTATATCTTCTTTTGAGAAGTGCCTATTCATGTCTTTTGCCCACTTTTTAAAGAGACTGTCCCCCCCATTTGGTGCTTTTGAGTTCCTTGTAGATCCTAATTATTAGACCTTTGTCAGATATTCAGTTGGCAAATATTTTTTCCCATTCTGTGGGCTGTCTCCCTGCTCTCTTGATGGTTTCTTTTGCTTTGTAGAAGCTCATTAATTTGATGAGGTCTCACTTGTCTATCTTATTTTATAAGGTATTGGCCCTTAGGGTTCTGGATAGGAATTGGTTGCCAGTTCCAATTTCCATAAGGGTATCTTTTGCATTTTCTAAGTTTCATATAGCTTGAGGTTTTACATTTAGATCTTTGATTCATTTAGAGTTAATTTTTTTGTATGGTGATAGGTAGTGGTCCTGTTTCAGTCTTCTGCATGTGATCAGCCAATTTCCCAGCACCATTTACTGAATAGGTATTCCTCTCCTGTGTAGTTGTTGTTGGAGGCTTTGTCAAAGATGAGTTGGTTGAGGAACTGAGGTTTTGCTTCCGGAATCTCTGTCCTGTTCCATTGGTTTATGTGCCTGTTTTTATACCAATACCAGGCTGTTTTGATTACTGTAGCTTTATAGTAGAGTTTGAAGTCTGGAAGTGTGATACCACCTGCTTTGTTTATCTTTCTAAGGATTGTTTTGGCTATTTGTGACCATTTATGTTTCCATATGAATTTTTGTATTGTCATTTCCAGGTCTCAGAAGAATGATGTTGTTAACTTAATGGGTACTGTGTTGAATCTGTAGATTGCTTTTGGCAGGATGGACATCTTCACAATGTTGATTCTTCCTATCCAAGACCATGTGATATTTTTGCATTTTTTTGTGTGTGTCTTCTTGGATTTCTTTGAGCAGTGTTTTGTAATTCTCATTATTAAAATCTTTCACTACTCTGGTTAGGAAGATACTGAGGTATTTAAGATTTTTGGTGGCTATTGTGAATGGGATTGTGCTTTTTATTTGGGTCTCTGCCTGCTTGTTTTTGTGATATTGGAATGCAACTGACTTTTGCACATTTTCTGAGACTTTGCAAAAGTCCTTTATCAGTGTCAGGTTTTTGACAGACTCTCTTGGGTTTTCAAGGTATAGGATCATATCATCAGCAAAGAGGGATAACTTAACTTCCTCTTTTCCTATTTGGATTCCCATGATTTCCTTCTCTTGTTTAATTGCCTGGGCTGGGACTTCCAACATAATACTGAACAAGAGAGGTGAGAGTGGACAGCTTTGTCTTGTTCCAGTTTTCAGGGGCAATGTTTCTAGTTTCTGTCCATTTGGCAATATGTTAGCTGTGGGTTTGTTATAGATGGCGCTTACTATTTTGAGGTATGTTCCTTCTATTCCTAGGTTTTTGTGGGTTTTTATCAAGAAGGGATGCTGAATTTTATAAAAAGCCTTTTCTGCATCTAATGAGATAATCATGTGGTTCTTGTTTTTACATCTGTTGATGTATTTAATTACATTCATGGTCTTGCAAATGTTGAACCAGCCCTGCATCCTAGGGATGAAGCTTACTTGGTCATGGTGGATGATTTTTGAGATGTGCTTTTGGATCAGATTTGCTCTAATTTTGTTGGGATTTTTGCATCTATGTTCATAAGCGATATTGGCCTGTAGTTCTCTTTCTTTGTTGCATCTTTACCCAGTTTGGGTATCAGTGTTATGTTAACTTCGTAAAGTGATGTGTGGAGAATTCTTTCTTTCTCAAATGCCTGGAATACTTTCAATAGGATTGGTATCAGCTCCTCCTTGTATGTTTTGTAGAATTCTGCTGGAAAGCCATCCGGTCCAGGGTTTTATTTTGTAGGTAGTTTTTGTATGACAGAGTCAATTTCCTGGGTTGTTATTGGTCTATTCAGTGTCTCAATGTCTTCTTGTTTCAACTTGGGTAGGTTGTGTGATGTCAGAAAGTCTTCCATTTCACTGGGTTATCGAGTTTATTTCCATATATGTGTACATAGCAATTTCTGATAATCTTTTGTATTTCTTCAGGCTCAGTTGTGATTTGATCTTTTGTATTTCTGATTGTGTTTATTTGGGGTTTTTTCTTTTTCTTGGTCAGTCTGGCTAGGGGCCTATCAATCTTGTTAATTCTTTCAAAGAACCAACATTTTTCTTGTTGATAGTTTCTATTATATTTTTGTCTTCTATGTCCCATATTTGGGCTCTTATTTTTGTGATTTGGATTCTTCTGCTAAAGTTGGGGTTTTGGTGGTCTTCTCTTTCCAGCTCCCTTAGCTGGTTTGTTAGCTCTCCACTTGTGAGCTTTCCATTTTCTTGATGTGTGTTCGTAGAGATATAAATTCTCCTCTTAAAATTGACTTCATGGCATCCCAGAGGTTTTAGTAAGATGTTTCTTCATTTTTATTTGTTTCCAGGAATCTTTCAATTTCTTCTTTGATTTCAGTGTTGACTCAGTCATTGTTCAGCATCATGCTGTTTAGTGACCATGTCTTTGTGGGCATTGGGGAAATTTTGTTGGTGTTGATATTTATTTTTATTCCACTGTGGCCTGAAAAAGTGCATGGCAAGATTTCAATCTTATGAAATTTGTTTATGTTTGATTTATGGCCAATGATGTGGTCAATCTTGGAGTACGTTCCATGTGGTGGTGAGTAGAATGTATATTCTGTGGTCCATCTGATCAAGAGGATCATTGAGGTTCTGGGTGTCCATGCTGATTTTTTGTCTTGATGATCTGTCTAGCATTATGAGTGGAGTATTAAAGTCTCCCACTATGATAGTGTTAGAGTCAATCTCTTTTATAAGTTTTCCTAGAAGTTGCTTTACGAACATTGGTGCTCCTATATTAGGTGTAGATATGTTTAGGATGGATATTTCTTGTTGATGGATTGAACCTTTTATCATTATATAGTAACCTTCTTCATCTTTTTTGATAGCTTAAAGGGTATTTTGTCTGAGATTAAGATTGCAACTCCAGCTTTCTTTTGTGTTCTGTTCACCTGAAAATTTGTTTCCCATCCTCTTACTTTGAGTCTGTGAGTGTCCTTTCTGGTGAAATGAGTCTCTTAGAGACAATATATTGTTACCTCATGATATGTTATCCATTTTGCCATTCTGTGTCTTTCCAGTGGTGCATTTAGTCTATTCACATTTAGGCTAACTGAAATTTGAGGGTTTATTTTTGTCATGATGTCCTTACAGAGTTGTTGTTGTACTTGTTTGTTTGTTGTCTTTCTTTTGGTTTTTTGGGTTGGTTCATGTATGTTTTCAATCTTTTTACTGCTCTCTTGTGAAGAACACTGTTGTTCCTTTTCCTTTTTCTTCTGTGTTTAATACTTTCTTAAGAGTTTCTTGTAGGATTGGTCTGGAGGCAACACAAGTTCTTAAGGATTGGATGTCTGGGAAAGATTTTAATTCTCCCTCACTGATGACGCTTCGCTTGGCTGGGTAGGTTTCTTGGTGGAAATTGTTTATCTTTGAGAACTTTGAATATTGGATGCCAAGCTCTCCTAGCCTGAAGGGTTTCTGTAGATAAATCTGCTGCTATTCTGATTGGTCTTCCCTGGTAGGTAGTCTGTCCTTTTTCTCTTGCTGCTTTTAGGATTTTTTTTTTACACATACTTTGTTCAGGTGGATTATTATGTGGCTAGGAGTTGGTCTTCTCATTTGTTATCTTGCTGGGGTTCTCTGAATTTCTTGTGTTTGATTTTTTGCATCATTAATGAGGTATGGAAAGTTTTCTTAAATAATTTTGTGGAATGTTTTTTCCAGGGTGGTCTCTGTCTCTCTTTCTGCCTCATGAAGTCCAATTGCTCATTAGTTCATTCTCTTGAAGTAATCGTTCATCTCTTGAAGGTTTTGTTCTGTCTTTTTATGTTTCTTTTCTATGTTTTTGACAGTTTAGTTTAATTCTATATTTTGGTCTTCAAGTTCTGAGATTCTATCTTCTGCTTGGCTAAGTCTGTTTTCCATGCTTATGAGTTTGTTATTTATTTCAATCACAGTATTCTTTCCTGCTGTTATCTCCGTTATCAACTTATTCCTATTTTCCTCTTTTCTCTCCTCAATTCTTTTAATTCTCTCCATTAATGTCTTGATGTCTGGGTTTGTAGTATGTGGCCAGTCATTCTGGAGGTTCTTCATTGTTTGCATTCTGAAGTCTGTTTCCTCAATATCTGATCTCCCAGGGGTCGTTGTGAGACCTATATTCTTCTTTTGATTTATCTTCATTTGTGTAGATTTGCCTTCCCATTTTTTCCTTTTTTCCCCCCTTCCCTCTGTTTTCTTTAAATCTGTTGTTCATGGGTGGCGGGGTTATTTTTTGCTTCTGTTTGCTCAATCTCCTATTCTTCCTTATGTGAATCTTTTTACTTTGTTTGATTCTGAGACAGGACTATAGGTTGACGGTTATGCCTTTTGCAGTTTTGAGATTTATTTGAGGGGGGAGCTGTGACTCAAAATTTATCTGCAGATCCCAATATCCACTGACAGGTGTATGGATACACTGGATCCTGTTTCCCACTGCCTTGTAGTCTGTTCATGAAGTGGGGGTATTGGTTTGCTCCCAGGAAGTAAAATGATGTAAGAAAAGGGAAAGAAGTGGAACAGGGAGAGGGGGAAGTGGAAGGTGGAGACAGGAGAGTAAAAGGGTGAACAGACAGAGGTACACACTAATAAATGAAAATAGACCTGAAGACAGACAAGAGTAAGAGAAAACAAAAATAAAAGCAAACAAACAAACAAAATACAGTGACAACAAACAAACTAGGATATATAATCATACAGACACACAAGTTGACCAACCTCCTTAAGATGTACTGTTCCCTTACACAGCCATGAGGTCTTAGCTCCCAAGTTGGAGGTTAGGCAGAGCTGGGTGGGTGAATCACTGCAGGTCTCTGCCTGGACACAGGGCTCCAGATGATCCCAGGTTCTCCTGCTGCTGTATCCAGCTGGGGGGTTGGCGAAGTGTGAGACAGCCGGATGCTGTACTTTGGCATGTCACATGCGGCTTGGGTCTCTTTTGCTTTCTTTGTTCTTAGGTCCCAGGCTGGAGGATACACAGAGCTGATGGAGTTCATGGGGCAATGCAGGTCTCTGCCTGGTCTCTACCTGGTCTCTAGCTCCAGCTATATTCTGGTCCTGCTGTGGTCAGGGGCAAGTTGAGGGAAGTGGAGTGCGAAACTGCTGGGCATTGCTGGTCAGCATAGTGGTCAGGGTGGTTAGGGAGCAGGGTAGTATTGCCAACAAGGGAGTCCAGAGCTTCATAGGAAAGGAGCCTTGGGCCTCCCTGGGCGGTGGAGGCTTGGGGGCTGGTGGGGCACTTCAGTCGGGGGGGAGTCCATAGCTCTGAGGGACAGGTGCTTAGGGACTCCGTCGGTAGCAGTGGCTGGAGACAGGATTGGGTGCTTCAGCCAGGGTGGGGACCTGGAGCTCCAAGGCATCTGGGTGGGGGCGGTGGCTAGAGGTGGAGCTGGGTGCTTCATCCCAGACTAAGGCTCAGAGCTCTTAGGCATGGGTCCTGGGGGCCTCCATGGGGGTGGTGGCTTGAGGTGGGGCTGGGTGCTTCAGTCGGGGCAGGGCCCAGAGCTCCAAGGTGTGGCACTGGGGACCTATGCGAGCAGCAGTGGCCTTGGGCCTGGTGGGGCACCCCAGGCAGAGATGGAGCCCGCAGCTCCAAGGGACGGACACCACGACCTCCCTAGGCAACAGCAGCTTGAGATGGGGTTGGGCATCTCAGCAGAGGTTGGGCACCTCAGCCAGGGTGGGGACCTGGAGCTCCAAGGGGCAGGAGCCCAGGGAATCCCTGGGTGACAGCGGCATGTGATGTGGCTGGGCACCTCAACCAGAGCGAGACCCAGAGTTCCAAAGGGGTGGGTGAGTGGTGGTGGCTTGGGGTCACGCGCGGGGCACTTCAGCCAGTGATGGAGCTGGCAGCTCTGAGGGGCGGACGTGAAGGACCTCCACAGGCTGCAGTGGCCTGAAACAGGGCTGGGTGCCCCAGCCAGGGAGGGAACTGGCAGCAGCTGGGTGCCCGGCAGAGCAGTGTAGCCAACAAGGGAACCCAGATCTCCATAGGTGGTATCCGAGGGCCTCCACAGGAGGCAATGGCTTGGGGCTGGGTGAGATGCTGTAGCCGGGGAGGGAGCTGGGATCTCCATGTGGCTGGGGCCCGTACTGCCCAGGTGGAGCAGCAGCGGCAGTGGGGCCACAGTAGCCGGGCCATGCATGGGACCAAGGGTGTCCAGGCTTCGGACAGGCGCGGCTGGCGGTGGGCAGGGGTGGGGGTGGGTTGGAGTGGGGGAAGGGAAGCAAGAGTCTTTATGGGAACTCACTTTCGGAGAATCTCACAGTCCCACCTGTGCTGTCACCATCTTACCAGAACTCCTGTCCCAAATTTTGAGAGAAATGTTGAGACACTAATTCAGAAATGTCAAAGATCTCAAACAAGATTAACTCAAAAAAGATTAACTCAAAAAAGAATACTCCAAGTTATGTTATAATCAAACTATTGATTTTTAAAGACAAAACAGGAAGCTTGAAAGCAGCAAGAAAGAAGAAACTTGAAACATGTTTTTAAAAATCTCCCATAGGCTATCAATAGACTTCTCAACCAAAACTTTGCAAACAAGGAGGGAGTGGGAGGACATTCAATGTCAAAAAAATAAAAGCCAACTAAATTACTGTGCTAAAGAAAGTTATTCTTCAAAAATGAAAAAAGAGATAAAAGGATTCCAGGAAAAACACAAGCTGAGGAAGTTCATCATGATGAGACTGACCTTACAAGGCATGCTAGATGGAGTTCTTCAAGTTAAAATAAAAGAAAGATAAGCAAAAATATGAAAACCTATAAAAGCATAAAACTCACTTGTGAAGAGAAATATGTAGTCAAAATCAGAATACTCTAATACTGTAAAGATGGTGTCCAAACACTTTTAACTCCATAATAATAGTTAAAAGACAAATTCATTAAAAACAACTATAGCTATTAAAAAAATCCCCTAACATACACAATAGAAATAGATGTAAAGTGTATGCAACAAAAGTATAAAATGTAAGAGTGAAGAAATGTAAGTCAAGAATTTCTGCATGTGATTGAAGATGAGGTAATTTCAGTTTAAATTGGGATATATTAACTATAAGATGTTTTACATAAGCCTTTTTGTAGCCACACAAAAAGTTACTATAAAAGTAATTCTAGTAGATGCACAAAAAAGTAGAGAAAAGGAATCAAAGCATATAACACCCCAAAATCAAACAAAAACAGCAACAACAAAACAAAGCAGAAAACATCTTACAAAGAAAGACACTAAGATTAGAATAAAGGGACAAAATAACTACAAAACAATCACTAAACAAATTAAAATGACAGTATTAAATTCTTACCCATCAATAATTACTTTCAATGTCAATAGATTAAATTCTCCAATCAAAAGACACAGAGTAACTAAATAGGTTTAAATAAACAAGATCCAACAAGCCAACAAGATGCTTACTTTATCCTTAAGAACTCACAGACACTGAGAATGAAGGGTTGGCAAAAAACTTTCCATGAAAATCAAAAGAGAACTGTGTGACTATACTTAAACAAAATAAACTTGAAGTCAAATGGTAATAAAAAAGAGAAAAGTATTATTATATAACATTAAATGGGTCAATCCATCAAGATGATATAACACTGTCAAATATACATATACTCAATATAAGAGACCTAAACATACAAAGCACACACTAATAGATCTAAGGGTGAGATAAACAGCAATACATATTAATAGGGCACTACAGTACTCTACTTTTAATAACGGGTAGAACAATCAGACACAAAAACAATAGGAAAATAAGTCCCCAAATTTTAGAACCAAAGAACCTAACAGACATATACAGAACATTTCATCCAACAACAACAGATATACATTCTTTAAAAAAAAAATTTTATTTTAAAGACGTGGAGAACAATTCAGAGTTAGGTATACAAATGTTCATTATGCAGGTACCCTTGTTGATGAGGTGTGCTCCTCCCTCCCCTGACAGTTTCCCACTACTGCCAATCCCTTTCCTATAGTATTATTATAATTGTTCAAGGACTGCTTATAAGTGAGAATATGTGGTACTCAATTCTTTATTTCTGTGATGGATCATTCAGTATTATACACTCTAAGTCCATCCAAGTTGCTGTGAAGTTCACAATTTAGTCCTTTATGGCTACATAATAGTCCATCATGTATATGTGCCACATTTTTTATCCTGTTCTTTCGGCAGGCAGCACAGTTGTTTCTATGTTTTTGCTATGTTAATAGTGCTGCAGTAAACATGTGTGTGCAGGTAGCTTTTTCATAGAGTATACATTCTTAAGTATGCATAGAACATATCTGGAACAGATCACATCTTAAGAGATAAAATAAGTCTTAACAAACGTAACAAGGTTGTAATCATATTTAGCATATTTTCTGAACATACTGGAATTAAACTGGGAATAAATAACAGGAGTTGTTTTTGGAAAATTTACAAATATATGGAAATTAAGCAGCATGTATTTGAACAATCAATGAGTCAAAGCAGGAATTAAATGAAAAATTATAAAAAATATCCTGAGGCAAGTGAGAAAGAAAACACAACCTATCAAAGCTTATGGGGTACAACAAAAGCAGTTCAAAGAGGGAAGTTGCTGTGGTTTGGAAATGGTTTGTTTATTCCCACCAAGCTTCATGTTGAAATTTGGCCCTCAGTGCAGCAATGTTGAAAGGTGGAGCCTAGTGCAAGATATTTGTGTTATGGGGGCAGTTTTCTCATGAATGACTTGTTTCCATTCTCACAGTAGTGAATGAGTTAGAGAGTGGTTTGTTATAAATCCAGGATATCTCTAGTATTTTGTCTCTTTACACATGCCCACTTCCCTTTCGACTTGTCTCACCTTATTTTGATGCAGCCCAAATGCCCTAACCAGAAGACAAGCAGATGGCAATGCCATGGTTCTATAGTCTAGAGAACCATCAGTTAAATAAAACTTTTTTTCTTTATGGTTACCCAGCCTCCAGTACTCTTTTATAGCAATACTAACAGACCAAGACAAAAGTTTGTAGCAATAATTACCTACATCAAAAAGAAGAAAGATCTAAAAAAAAAAACTATTTGACAATTCACTTCCAAAAATTAGAAAATGTAGAACAAATTCATGACCAAAGTCAATAGAAGAGAGAAAATAATCAAAATCAGAGGGAAAAAGTAAATGAAATTGAGACTAAAAAAAGCAATGAAAAAAAAAACAAAGGAAAGAATCCATTCTTTAGGGAAAAAATTCAATAACAAGGTTACCTGATCTCAAACCAGGCAATATGCAGACAAAAGGGAGGTGTAAATTTTACCTGTACATTGTCCTCTTGTATACCTAATCCTGAATTGTACTATACATCTTAAAATAAAATATAAAAATTTTTAAAAAGTGTTTGAGAAAGATTGGTATTAGTTCATATTTAAGTGTTTGCCAGGCAAAGAAAAAATATTAAGATTCAAATAAATAAAATCAGAGCAGAAAGATGAGCTTTTACAACTGATATCACAGAAATACAAATGAAACTACTATGAACAATTATATACCTACAATTGGGTAACACAGATAACATTAACAGTCCCATGCAACCTATCAAGTTTGATTCAAGAGACATAGAAAATCTGAACAGCCAATAAACTGTAAGAAAAGTGAATTAATAAAAATATCCCTCATCAAAGAAAAAAGTCCAAATCAGATGAGTTCATAGCAGTATTCTACCAAACACTTAAATATGAACTAATACCAATATTTAAAATTTGATATTTTATTTTAAGATGTATAATACAATTCAGGATTAGGTATACAAGTGGACATTGTACAGGTAAAATTTGTGCCTCCTTTTGGTCTGCACTTTGCCTGGTTGGAGATCAGGTACCCTTATTGATGTTGCATCCTCCCACATCCCAGCAGTATTCCTTTAGTGTCCCTTTAGCAGTATCCCTTTAGTATACCTTTCTTATAGTATTATGGTAAATGTTCAGGGCACACTTATGAGTGAGAACATGTGGTACTCTGTTCTTTGTTTCTGTGACAGATCACTGAGTATCATAGACTCCAAATCCATCCAAGTTGCTGTGAATGCCATATGTTTGCCCTTCTTTATGGCTGTGTAATATTCCATTGTGTGTATATACCACATTTTTTTATCCAGTCCAGTTTTGATGGACAGCATGGTTGGTTCTATGATTTTGCTATTGTGAATAGTGCTGCAATAAACATATGTGTGCAGGTAATTTTTGGTAGAATGATTTGAGTTCCTATAGGTATATTCCCAGTAGGGAGATTGCTGGGTCATATGGAGAGTAGATTTCTAGTTCTTTTAGACATCACCACACTGTTTTACATAAAGATTGAACTCATTTGCATTCCCACCAGCAGTGTAGAAGTGTTCCCTTTTCTCCACATCCTCACCAGCATCTATAGTTGTTTCTCATATTAATGATGGTCATTCTTACTGGGATTAGGCAGAATCTCAATGTGGTTTTGATTTGCATTTCTCTGATGATTAGAGAAGCTGAGCGATTTTTCATGTGTCTGTTGACTGCCCATATATCTTCTTTAGACCAGCGTCTATTCATGAATTTGATCACATTTTAATGGGGATTTTTTTCCCCTTTTGACAAACTTGAGTTCCTTGTAAATCCTGGATAAGTCTTTGTCATATAGAGAGTTGGAAAATAATTTTCCCATCCTAGGCACTGTTTCTCCAGTCTTTTAATGGTTTGCTTTTCTTTTCAGAAGATTTTCAGTTTAATGAGATCCCACTTGTCTATCTTATCTTGTATGGCAGGGACACCTGGGATTTTGATCAGGAATTAGTTGCCAACTCCAATTTCTCTAAGTGTGTCATCTGAATTTTCTAAGATTCTTATAGTCTGAGGTTTTACTAATAACCTTGAATCCATTAGGAGCTTAATTTTGTGTGTAGTAATAGGTAGGGGTCCTCTTTCAATATTCTGCATGTGATCAGCCAGTTTTCCAAACACCATTTACTGACTAGGTTCTCTTCTTCCCAGTGGTTGCTGGTGGAGGCTTTAGAGAAGATGAGTTGGTTGAGAAATTGAAGTTTTGCTTCTGGAATCTCTATCCTGTTCCTTTGTTCCATACGCCTGTTCTTGTACCAATACCAGGTTGTTTTGATTATTGCAGCCTTATAGTAAAGGTTAAAGACTGGAGGTGTGATAACTCACATTTGTTTCTACTGCAACAGATTGTTTTGGCTATTTGTGGTCATTTATGTTTCCATATGAAATTCTATATTGTCATTTTCAGGTCTGAGAAGAGTGATGTCGGCAATTTAATGGGTGCTGCATTGAATCTGTAGATTGCCTTTGGTAGGATGGACATCTTAATAATGTTGATTCCTCCTATCAATGAGCATGGAATATATTTCCATTTGTTTGTGTCTTCTTGTATTTTTTGAGCAGTGTTTTAAAATTGTCATTGTAGAGATCTTTCACTTCTCTGTTTAGGAAGATGCTTGAGGTATTTCATTTATTTTTGTGGCTATTGTGAATGGGATTGTGCTTTTTATTCGATTCTCTGCCTCTTTGTTGTTGGTGTGTAAGAATGTGACTTTTCTTTTTCACATTTATTTTGTACCCCAAGGCTTAGCCAAATTCCTTTATCATGCAAGAAGATTTTTGACAGATTCTCTTGGATTTCAAGATATAGGATCATATTGTCAGCAAAGAGGAATCACTTAACTTCCTCTTTCCCTATTTGAATACTTCTGATTTCCTTGTCTTGTCTAATTGCTCTAGCTAGGACTTCCAACACAATATTGAACAGGAGGGATGAGAATGGGCAGTCTTGTCTTGTCACAGTTTTCAAGGGAAATGCTTCCAGTTTCTGTCCATTTAGCAATACACTGGCTCTGAGTTTATCATAGATAGCGCTTACTATTTTGAGGTATGTTCCTTCTGTGCCTAGGTGTTCGAGGGTTTTTATGAAGAAGAGATGCTGGATTTTATCAAAAGCTTTTTCTGCATCTAATGATATAGTTGCAGATATGTGGTCTTATTTTTATACCTGTTGATGTCTTTGATTACATTTATGGTCTTGTGGATGTTGAACCAGTCCTGCATCCTGGGGATGATACTTACTAGGTCATGGTGGATGATTTGGGTCTGATTTGCTAGCATCTTGTTGAGAATTTTTGCACCTATGTTCATTAGAATATTGGTCAGTAGCTCTCTTTGCTAAATTTTTACCTGGTTAAGGTATCAGTGTGATGTTAGCTTCATAAAATTATTTTGGGAGAATTCAATCCTTCTCAATTGCCTGGAATACTTTCGATAGGATTGGTATCATGTCCTCCTTGTATGTTTGTAGAATTCTGCTGGTAAGTTGTTTGGACCAGGGCTTTTTTTTTTTTATAGGTAGTTTTCTTATGACAGAGTCAATTTCCTGGATTGTTATTGAACTATTTAATAACTCAGTGTCTTCTTGTTTCAACCTTTGAAGGTGTGTGATGTCAGATAGTCCTTCATTTCATTTAGATTATCAAGTATGTTTCCATACAGGTGTGCATAGTAATCTCTGATAATCTTTTGTATTTCTTTAGGGTCATTTGCAATTGAATCTTTTGCATTTCTGATTGTGTTCATTTGGGTTTTTTCCTCCTTTTTCTTGATTATCTAGTTAGAGGTCCATCAATCTTGTTTATTCTTTCAAAGAAACAGCTTTTTGTTTTGTTGATTTTTCTATGATATCTTTGTCTTCTATGTCTTTTATTTGGGCTTTTACTTTGGTAAACTGGATTCTTCGGCTAAAGTTAGGATTTTGGCAATCTTGTCTTTCCAGTTCCCTTTGGTGATTTGTTAGACTGTTAACTTGTGATCTGTTTTCTTTATGTCTATTTGTAGAGATACAAGTTAACCTCTTAGAAATGTTTTCATGGTATCCCAGAGGTTTGGATAAGATGTTTCTTCATTTTCATTTGTTTTCAGGAATTTTTAAATTTGTTTTGATTTCTGTATTGACCCAGTAGTTATTCAGCATCATTATGTTTAGTGTTGTTTTTGTGGGTTTTGAGTGAATTTTGTTGGTGTGATTTTTTTTTTATTATTCCACTATGATCTGAGAAGGTGCATGGAAGTATTTTGATCCTATGAAATTTGTTTATGCTTGATTTACGGCTGAGGATGTGATTGATCTTGGAGCACATTCCATGTGGTGATGAGTAGAATGTACATTCTGTGATTATTTGGTGGAGTGACTGTAGGTATCTATTAAGTCCATTTGGTCTTAATAGACCAAGTTGAGTGTCAAGTTGAGGTTCCAGATCTCTATCCAGGGTTGTTAGTGGGGTACTTAAGTTCCCAGTTCTAATAGTGTTCAAGTCAATATCTTTTTTCAGTTTACTTATTCATTGTATTATTAATACTCGTGCTCCTGTTTTGAGTACATATATGTTTAGGATGGATATTTCTTGTTGATGGATTAAACCTTTTATCATTTTGTAGTGTCCTTCCATATCCTTTTAAATTTTAGATAACTTAAGAGTTGATTGTCTGGTATTAAGATTCTAACTCCTGTTTTCTTTTGTGATCCATTCACCTGGAAATATGTTTGCCATTTTTTAACTTTGAGTCTGTGTGTATCCTTTGTGGTGAGACGAAATTCCTGGATGTAGCAAATTATTGGGTCATGGTTTTTATCCAGTTTGCCATTCTGTGTTTTTCAGTGGTGCATTTATTCCACTCACATTCAGGTTGGTTATTGAAATGTAATTGTTTATCCCCATAATAAGTTGGTTATAGTTTTTTTCTTTATTTGTTTGTTGTCTTTTAACTTTTGGGTTCATGTATGTGTATGTTTCAAGTTTGCAGTCACTGTGTCTTGTCTGTTGATTCTGTGTTTTCCTGTTCTCTTTGCAAGTGCATGGTGACTCAGCCTGTAATCCCAGCACTTTGGGAGGTTGAGGTGAGAAGATTGCTTGATCCCAGGGGTTAAAGACCAGCCTGGGCAACTTGGTGGCCCTCATCTCTACAATAAGTCAAAAAAACTAACCGGGCATGGTGGCATGCATATGTAGTTCCAGCTACTTGGAAGGCTGAGGCAAAAGAATTGCCTAAGTGCAGCAGGTCGAAGCTACAGTAGCTGTGAGCATGCACTGCACTCCAGCCCGAGCAACAAGAGTGAGACTCCAACTCAAAAAAAAAAAAAAGATATTTCTCAAAGTAAGACATGCAAATGACCAACAGATGTATTTTTTAAAGTTTAACATCATTAATCATTAGAGAAGAAAAAATTAAAATTATGAGATATCACCTCATACCTGTTAGAATGGCTATTATAGAAGGCACAAAAGTTTGTAAGTGTTGCTGAGGGTGTGGAGAGAAGTAAACCCTTGTGCACTACTATTGTGAATGTGAAGTAATACAGTCATTGTGGAGATAGTATGAAGTTGCCTAAGAAAATTAAAAATAAAATTACCACATGACTCAGTAATCCCACTTCTGGGTTTATATCTCAAGAAATTGGAATCAGTATGCTAAAGGCATATCTATATTTTTATATTTGTTGTGACATTATTCACAATAGGCAAGTTATAGAATCAACCTAAGTGCCATCAACAAAAGAATGGATAAATAAAATATGTTACCTATACACAATAAAATACTTTTTACCCTCTAAAAAAGAAGAAAATTCTCTCATTTGTGACAACATAGATAAACCTGGAGGACATTAGGTTAAGTAAAATAAGCTAGACACAGAAAGACAAATACTGTATGATTGCACTCATATGGGAAATATATACAAGTAAAACTCATGGAAGTAGAAAGTAAAATGGTGGTTACTAGACACTGTAGGAAAGGGGTGGATGGGAAAAGGAGACATGCTTATCAAAGGGCAAAAAATTTCAATTAGACATAAAAATAACTTTTGTGATCTCCTGCCCAGAATGGTGATTACAATAAAAAATAATGCATTGTATATTTCAACATTACTAAAAGAGTGAATTTTAAATGTTTCTAATCACAAAAATGATAAGTATAAGACTGTTAATTTGTTAACTAGCATGCTTTAGTCACTCTGCAATGTAAGCATATATTAATATATCACATTATATCCTCTAAACATATAATACATACAATTGTTTTTCAAAAATTAAAAATAAAATGAAACAATAAAAGTACTAGTAAGCCGGGCTCGGTGGCTCAGCCTGTAATCCCGCGCCTTTGGGAGGCTGAGGTGAGTGGATTGCCTGAGCCCGCGGGTTCGAGACCCGCCTGGGCAGCGAGACCTCATCTCTACAATAAATCAAAAAATCAGCTGGGCGTGGTAGCGCATGCCTGTAATTCCGGTTACTTGGAAGGTTGAGGAGGAAGGATCGCCGGAGCCCAACAGGTCGAGGCTGCAGTGGCTGGGAGCGGCCACTGCACTCCAGTCTGGGTGACAGAGTGAGACTCCAACTCAAAACAAAAAAACAAACAAACAAAAGTACTAGTAGCTAGATCTCTACCTAAAAAAAAAAAAAAATAGCACAAACAGTGTCATCCTTGAATTGAAAGTAGAAGTAGAATAACATACGTAGGAGTCTACCTGAGCTCTGGGCCCTGATGAAAACGGGTGATGATAAGCAGGCACTAGGCAAAAGACAACATACTACCCCTCATACCAGAACTTTCCATGCTGTAAGGAAAATGCTCTCTACTATTAGGAGAGGAACAGAAAATAAAACCTTACCTCAAATTAGTTCTGACATGAGGCAAACATCATCTGCCAAAGAGAGAAAAAAAAGAACTCTTCCGTATCTGGTTACTACTCTCAGAATAAATAATCTATATATTAGTCTTGTTTTCTTAATCACAACGTCCAAAATTTTATTTAAGAAATTATAAGACATATAAAAATACAAAAATAAAAAATGAGAAAGGGAACTATTGTCAAGAGATAAAAATTGTTAAAATTGATAAAAATATCCAAGTCTGAATATTGTCTAGATATAGAAGCCATATTGAAATAAGCATGATAGGTATGTTAAATGATCTAGTGAGAAATGGTGTACAGCTTTAATATTCATCAAATTTCAAGAGTTAGAAGCTATACATTGAAATTAAATGAACAAATTTGAAAAAATATAATATCCAAGATGAAAAATTTCTTTGAGTTTATCAGCAGATAGGAAATAGCAAAGAAAAGAATAAATGTATTTTACTTCAGTTTTGTAGAAATAAACCTAACAGAAGTACAAAGAGAAAAAAAGAGCTAGATTATAATAGCAACAAAGATAAAAAATGTTGAAATATCTGAATGAAAACAGAGTAATATATTTGCAATTCGAGTCCTAGATGGAGAAGAGAGGAAGAAAGACCTAGGCAGAAGAACTATTTAAGAAATAATGACCTAGGATTTTTTCAAAAGTAACACAACAGCAATTCACAGGTTCAAGAGGTACAATCACCTCCAAACAAAATAAATAAAAATATAAACAACCAGTAACAAAGGCTAAAATCCAAAGATAAATAGATAATCTCAAAGGCTTTCATAAAGGATACATTACAATCAGAGACACAACGTTAAAACTATACATCCGGGCAAATCCTACTTCATACTTTAAAAGGACTTTCTAATTATGCTGCTGGCGGGACTGAACCTTCAGACATCAATACTTTTAGCAGAGAAGCAATCATCAAGAAACATTTACAGCACTGATAAAAAACATCCATGTCCATTGGAATTACCTTAGAATTTATAACATGCTAGTAATCAAGCAAAATTTATACATATTCTTAAGAGAATGAAAAGGAAAACCACAGAATAAGAGAAAACATTTGAAAAATATATATCAGACAAAGAACTGTTAACTAAAATACACAAATAACTGTTTTAAAAATATATTTTATTGCCGGGCTCGGTGGCTCAGCCTATAATCCCGCGCCTTTGGGAGGCTGAGGTGAGTGGATTGCCTGAGCCCGCGGGTTTGAGACCCGCCTGGGCAGGCGAGACCTCATCTCTACAATAAATTGAAAAATTAGCCGGGCGTGGTAGTGCACGCCTGTAGTTCCAGCTACTTGGAAGGCTGAGGCGGAAGGATCGCCGGAGCCCAGCAGGTCCAGGCTGCGGTGGCCAGGAGCAGCCACTTCACTCCAGACTGGGTGACAGAGTGAGACTACAACTCAAAAAAAAAAAAGAAAAATAAAAAAATAAAATAAAAAATATATATTTTACTTTAGAAGTGAAAATTGTACATATTTGCGGTATACTACATAATGTTTTAATATGTCTATACACTGTGAAATGGCTTAATCAAACTATTTAGCATATTCATTATTTATTACTTTTGTGGTAACAACACTTAAAAGTTACTCTCTAACAATTTTCAAATATTCAATGGATTTCTCTTAACTGAAGTCACCAGGATATACAATGGATTTCTTGAACTTATTTTTCCGTCTAACTGAAAATTGGTGTCCATTGACTAAGATCTCCCCAACCCCCAAATAACCCACCCTCTAGCAGTCATTATTTTACTTTTTCTATGAGTTTAACATTTTCACAATCCACATAAAAGTGAGATTATGTGTTTTTTTTTAATCTGTCACTTGTTTATTTCACTTATAATGTCTTCCAGGTTAATCTATGTTTTCATAAATGACAGTAATTTTTTACTTTTTAAAGCTAATAGTATTTTTTTATGTATATTACTCACATTTTTCTTTCTTTTTTTTTCTTTTTTTGAGTTGGAGTCTCACTCTGTCACCCAGACAGGAGTGCAGTGGCCACTCCCGGCCACCGCAGCCTCGACCTGCTGGACTCCGGTGATCCTTCCGCCTCAGCCTTCCAAGTAGCTGGAACTACAGGCGCACGCTACCACACCCGGCAAATTTTTCAATTTATTGCAGAGATGAGGTCTCGCCAAGTTGCCCTGGTGGGTCTCGAACTCGCGGGCTGATGTTGGGAGCCAACCTTGGAGGCCCACCTGATTGACAGGGTCCTGGTGGGCCAAAGGCCCCAGGCTGCAGAGTGAGCCCGGGAAGCTGAGGCCCTTCTGTCTTCCACCTTTGCTGTTTGGTACTGCTGAAGAATTCTGTGCAGTCGTGGAAGAAGAAAATGACATGTTTATGCGAAGTACTCACAGCTAACCTGAGAATGTCATGGTTCATTTTTCCATTTCCCACTATGCCGTTTGGCCTTTTCTAACATATGCAAGGGTTAAACTCTGAAGCACATCAAGAATGCTTTCTTTCACTTGGTTATAAGTTACTAGATAGTGCTTGAGTAAAAAATGACATAAGTATATTCACTCCTTATTTGATTTAGAATTATGAAGTTTAGTGTTTAGACATAAGGTTTTTTAGAAGCACAAATTTATAGTAAGTTCATTATGAATTCATTATAAGTTCTAACACTTATCTAGGAGTTATGTAGGTGATTTCTAACACTGTTTTCACTGACTTAGGATAAAGATTAAT
This sequence comes from Carlito syrichta, assembly GCF_000164805.1. NCBI lineage: Eukaryota > Metazoa > Chordata > Mammalia > Primates > Tarsiidae > Carlito > Carlito syrichta. The sequence goes on from NW_007245717.1 coordinate 132,156, forward strand.
CGTTAAGGTTTTTACTTAATTCAATAGTTAAAACTCCAAGTTAACATTTATAGAGTGGGTTTTCACTGAACTCATAATATACTAATCAGACACTTTTATGATAAATTAGCTAAAGACAGACAGCAACGTTGGGGGCCTGGGAAACATCACTAAAAGCTTCTTTTGAGTTCTCTTTACAAATAAACACTGTGGGATAAGAGAAAAGTAACGAAGACACCTGGACAAGAAAGGCGATTACAAAGCTCTGAAGGTCATAGAAGCCCCAGAAGGAGAACTACTGCTACATGAAGAACATTGCACTTGGAAACTTTCTGGAGATAGTTCAAGGACTGTAATTTGGGACTTTGGACTAAAACTATCATCTCTGGCTTTATGAATAAGATTCATTTGAATGTTTATAGGGATCTTGGTTTGTTTGTTGCTAAGACCACTAGATGATGGTAACTTTTAGAGGATATGTACGTGAAGGAATTTTCTTTGTCTTGCCCCTTTACAAATGGTATAAAAGCCTTTCCTTAGCTAACAGTAAACGTCATCTGTTCAGGAAGCAGATGTCCAAGTATAATATTTTCATCTTTCACCTATCCATCTTTCTTTCAGGAAACCTCATGACCCGGCAGGGGCTGGACTCCCGCAATTGTAGAGATGAGGTCTCGCCAAGTTGCGCAGGTGGGTCTCGAACCCACGGGCTCAGGCAATTCACTCACCTCACCCTCCCAAAGCTCTGGGATTACAGGCTGAGCCACCGAGCCCAGCTACACTTTTCATGTATTCATTTGTTGATAGCATTTTGGTTGATTCCATAACTTGACTACTGTGAATAATGCTATAATGAACATGGAAGTGTATATGTCTTCTTAGCATACTGATTCAATTACTTTAGATATATACCCAGAAATGAGATTGCTGGATAATATAAACTTTGAAATCTACCCTTTTAGCAATTTTCAAATATACAATGTATTACTATTAACTGAAATTGTCATGATGTACAATAGAGTCCTTGAACTTATATGCCCTAACAAAAATAATGACTATGTTGATTTACTTTCCCACAAGCAGTGTACAAGTATCTTTTTACTCCACATTCTTTCCAACACTTATTATCTTTGTAATAGACATTCAACAGATGTAAGGTGACATCTCATTGTAGTTTTAATTTGCATTTTCCTGATGATTAGTGATTCTGAGCATTTTTTTCTTATACTTTTTGACGAATTGCATGTCTTCCTTTGAGAAATATTCTATCCAGGTTTATGCTTGTCTTCTTATTGGGTTTTTTCTTCACTTGCTATTGAGTAGTTTTAATTTCTTATCAGATGGATAAATAGCAAGTACATTCTCACATGGTTGTCTCTTCACTCTCTTGATTTCTTTTCATTTTCTGTGAAGATTTTCAGGTTGATATAATCTCATTTGTCTATTTTTTGTTTTGTATCCACTCTATGTTTGCTTCTATTAATTTTTAGTTTCAGGTCTTTTATTTGAGTCTTAATTCATTTTGAATTGATTTTCATATATGGTCTGAGATCAGGGTCTAATGTTATGGTTCTGAATGTGGATACCTAGTTTTCCAGTACTATTTATCGAATAGACTATCTTTTTTATTGTGTGTTTTTGTCATCTTTGATAGAAAATAAATTGACCATAAATGTGTGAACTTATATCTGGGTTCTCTATCCTCTTCTATTGGTCTATCTGTTTGTTTTTATACCCAAAATACACAAATAACATTTACAACTCGGATATAAGAAAATCAACAATCTGGCTAAAAATTGAGCCAAAGACCTTGACAAACGCATCACCAAAGAAGATACACAGATGGCAAAAAAGCATATGAAAAGATATTCCCCATCATATCTTATTCAAAACATGCAAATTTAAACAACAATGAGATATCACTGCACTTTTATTAAAATAGCTGAAATCCAGAACACTGACAGCACCAAATGCAATTTGAAGCAATAGAAATCCTCATCCATTGCTGGGAGGGATGTAAAATGATATTGTCACTTTCGAGGATGGCATGAAAGTTCCTTGTAGCACCAAACAAACATACTCTCACCATATGATTCAGCAATCATACTCCTCAATATTCACCCAAAGGAATTGAAAATTTATGCCCACACAAAAACCTGAATATATAGATGTTTATAGCAGCTTTTTCCACAAATGCCAAAATCTGGAGGCAACCAAGAAGTTCTTCAGTAGGTGAATTGATAAATAAACTGTGGTACCGCCAGACAATGGAATGCTACTCTATGCTAAAAGGAATAGCATGATCAAGTCATGAAAACACATGAAGGAAACTTAGATGCATGTTATTAGGTGAAAGAAGCTAATCTTAAAAAGCACAGTTATGAAGACAGTAAAAAGATCCAATAGCTGTCAGGAGCCAGGAGCTAGAGGGGAGAGAGGGATAAGCAGGTATAATTTTGAAGATTTTGGGGGGTAGTAAAACTATTCTGCATGATAATATAATGGTGAATGCATGTCATTACACATTTGTTCAAACCCATAGACTGTATAACACCAAGAGTGAATCCTAATGTAAACTATAGACTTTAGATGATAATGTCACCTAAATGTCAATGTAGGTTCATCAGTTGTAACACATTTACCACCCTGATGTTCTTCATGGAGAAGACTATGCAAGTATAGGAGCAGAAGTTATATGGAAAATCTTTATACATTCCACTCACTTTTGCTGTGAGCCTAAAACTACTTTAAAACAAAAATAAATCTGTTAAAAAAATTCACAGATTTTTACCTCAGTAGCTCTGAGGTGGGATTCTGAAGTAAGCATTTTAACAGGTATTCCAGATTATTCTGATGTGCAAAATCTATGGATTTTGCTTAAAGAAGCAACTAATCTGTAACCACAATAAATTTTATAGAATATGCACATTTTGCTGACTCAGTGGTGTATTTGTACTTTCTCAGTTATCCATACCCTAACCAAGTGCAACTAGTTTCAATTAGTAGAAACCATGAAATGACAATTGTAGTGGTCAGAAGACATAAATATTCTGGAATCTAATAGAAAAATCTCATCAGCTCACAGCTTTAGATTGAGGGTAAAACTACGATATATGACTATAGTGCTAGTGTACACTAACTAAAGACTCATCACTAAAAAGGATTCATTATTAAGTGTTAGAATTTAAAGTACCCTAAAAGCTCAGTGGGTGAAGTATTTCTAAGTAGGCTGTCTCATACTGCTATGCAAATTGTAATTCATTAGTTTCTACATATTTGTCAGGTTGACCCTGATTATTGATTGTATCTTACTAACACTAAACAAAATAGATAGAGCTTTAAAAGTACCAAATTTCTATCATCAAGCTACTGTAATCTAAGAAGATGATAGAGATTAGAATAAATGCAATAAAATGTGTGGCATAAAATTGCAAGTCTTCCTTTAGATGGTATTTCCCAATCACATTCATTATAATGAAATTTGTCATATACCATCTACTTAATTTAAAATATTTTTTATCTTTGCAACTGCATACTTTTCAGCTAGCTAAACAATGAATACACAGGAGAACTATGAGTATAAATTTCTTTGTTTTGAAAGACAGTTTGCATTTTTCTTTTAGTAACATATACTTAAATAATACAGCATTATCTATCTAGGAGAATCTTCTATGTAGTTTTCTATTTTGTGTGCAAAAATTTGCAAGCTAAATGCTACATTAACATATTCATTTAATAAGGTCATGACATAACATGTAAAGCACTGTCTGCTCCTACTCTTTCAAACGTTTAAATAGAAAAAATATATTTTTTTCAAAATACAAATCTCAGGTTTTCTGGCAAATGACATTATGCAGCAATTTAAGAATATACTTGGTAAAGCAATCACTGCTTTGTCATCTCACCTTTCTCTCAGCATTGGCATGCTAGGCTCTACAGCTGAAAATACTGAATGACTCTAAATCAAAACTATTTTTGAAAATAACCCAGTAGCATGATGATGATTCAGAGCCACAAAGCAAATAACGTCCACCTTGTAGAGTTCTATTCTGTATCACTTGACTTTCAAAAGTAACCATTTCAAAAAAGTCTTATTTACTTTTCATTTAATTTACTAATATTTAAATTTCCATAAGAATTTTGCAGCAACACTAGACAACACATACTGACAGAAAGGAATTATAACTTTATTGTAGCCAGAACTGACAACCAACTCATAAAAATGAATGACATTCTATATCATAACATCTCACAGGCTGTTCAGAATGTTAATAGCTTACTTCATCTTTCTTTAGCACAATAAGGCAGAAAGTGTAACGATATTCAACGTGAAAATGAAGATTCAGAATGTATGAATTGAGGCAAAAAAGTAACATTTAACAGGATTCACACAACAATCAGATTAAAAGTTTCAATTAGGAGGCTTTTTATCATAAAAGGAAAACTTTGTTACCTAAGATTAATCACTATTTTGAAGAAGGTTAATCTGTAGACGTACTTGACTCTTCAGCCTCTATTTTAAAGTGTCTAAAGGTTACTTATCCACGGCAACACTGCCAGATTCATTGGATCAGATGGAACTATAACAGGTTATTGAGCTAAAATGATTGTAAACATGACTTCTAGACACGTAACTGAGATATGTGAAAACCTCAGAACCTATCTCTGTGAAAAATTCTCGAATCAAGTAGCCTTGTACTTCAACATTTTTAAAAACTCAGTAGTTTACATTTGGATTGAGATTATTCAATAATCTCAATTGAGGGCATGTGAATTTGAATATATATAATATACATACATAAATTTTTTACAAATATATATTTCCATTTTGAATGAAAAATGCAGTAACTATAAAAATTAATTAAACACAGTTTCTTTATTAAAATTTTTATTTAAAAAATGTGGGGTACAATTCAGGGTTAGGTATACAAATGATCACCGTCCTGGTAAAATTTGGGCCTCACTTTGATCCACACTTCAATTGGTTTGAGATAAGGTACCCTTATTGATGAACTGTGCCACCCACTCCAGCAGTTTCCCATTGCTGCCAATCCCTTTCTTGTAGTATTATGATAATTGTTCAGGATCCACTTATGAGAGAGAACATATGGTACTCAGTACTTTGTTTCTGTGACAGATCACTGAGTATTATAGACTCAGTCCATCCAAGTTGCTGTGAAGTTCATAATTTTGTCCTTCTTTAAGGTTGCATAACATTATATCATGTATATGTACCACCATTTCTTTAGTTAGTCCACTTTTGATGGGCAGCACAGTTGGTTCCATGTTTTTGCCATTGAAAATAATGCTGCAATTAATATGCATGTGCAGGTGTCTTTCATAGAGTGATTTGCGTTCCTCTGGGTATATTCCCAGAAGGGAGATTGCTGGGACAAATGGAAGGTCAATTTTTAGATTTTTTTAGTAATTGCCACACTGTTTTCCCCGGAGGTTGTAATAGTTTACACTCCCACCAGCATTGTGGAAGTGCTCTCTTTCCCTGCCTCCTCACCAACATATGTTGTTTTTTGAGTTATTGATGATGGGTATCCTTACTGGAGTTAGGTGGTATCTCAGTGTGGTTTTAATTTGTATTTCTTTGATGATTAGTGAGGATGAACATTTTTTTATGTATCTTTTGACTGCTCATATGTCTTCTTTTGAGAAGTGTCTATTCGTATCTTTTGCCCACTTTTTAATAGGACTATTTGTTTTTTTTTTTCTTTTCGGCACATTTGAGTTCCTTATAGATTTAGATGTTAAGCCCTTTGCCAGATGTACAGTTGGCAAATGTTTTTTTCCCATTCTGTGAGCTGTCTCCCTGCTCTCTTGATTGTTTCTTTTGCTTTGCAGAAGCTTTTCAGTTTGATGAGGCCTCACTTGTCTGTCTTTTCTCTTATGGCATGGGCATTTGGGGTTTGATCAGGAATCAGTTGCCAATTCCTAGTTCCACAAGGGTTTCTCCTGCATTTTCTAAGTTTCTTTTATAGTTTGAGGTTTTACTAATGCTCTTTGGTCCATTTAGAGTTGAATTTTGTGTATAATGATAGTTAGGGGTCTTGTTTTAATCTTCTGAATGTGGTCAGCCAGTTTTCCCAGCACCATTTACTGAATAGGATCTCCTCTCCCCAGTGATTGTTAGTGGAGGCTTCATCAATGATGAGTTGGTTGAGAAATTGAAGTTTTGCTTCAAGGAATCTATATCATGTTTTATTGGTCTATATGCCTATTCTTGTACCATCACCAGGCTGTTTTGATTATTGTATTCTGTAATAAAGTTTAAGGTCTGGACGTGTGGTATCTCCTGCTTTCTTTCTTTTGCTGAGTATTGTTTTGACTATTCATGGTCATTTATGCTTCCATATGAATTTCTGTACTGTCATTTCCAGGCCTGAGAAGAATGATGCTGGTAATTTAATGGGTATTGTGATAAATCTGTAGACTACCTTGGGTAAGATGGGCATCTTAACAATGTTGATTCTTCCAATCCATGAGCATGAACTATTTTTCCATTTGTTTGTGTCATCTTTGACTTCTTTGAGCAATGTTTTGTAGTTTTTGCTGTAAATGTCTTTTACTTCTCTGATTAGGAAGATGCCGAGGTACTTCGTTTTTTTAAAGCAAAGCCAGTGTCTTATAGTAGCGTATAACTTGAAACTGGATACTTACCTTTGCAAAATCATACTACAATTTGCAACAAATAGAGTATTTCAAATATCCGTATTTTTTATAGAATTAACCGAGATTGAGCACCCCCTCATGTCCTCTCCCACTCTGGGAGCTCCTCTGTTCTTTTAATAAATGCTGCTTTAAAAAAAAATTTATCCTAGATGAGAAAAATTTTTTGTCATCTTTCTATGTATTTAGCACCAATAAAACTAACTTTTCGTTGGTTGTGATATCTGAACTAACCAAATGAAAGAGATAGAGAAAGTGGTCATGGCCAGTGTCAGATGGAGGAAAATATAAATTCTGAAGTAGAATACAAATTGAGGAAAGTGAAACTGTTTAGGAACAAGGCAGACAATGAGATAATAAGTAAGAGAATAATAATGTAACATATTTGAATGTTGCCATATATCCCATGTAACCTGTTAATGTTGTCAGAATACACAAAAATAATAAAAATACAAATATCTTAGTTCACATTTTAAAATAACTTAAATTTATTGTGATCTAATTAAACTTTGCTCCCCACTTTTCAAGATGTTAGATCACTGTCAATACCTTTGAATGAGTACTCTATTATTAATAATGATTTTAGATTTCTAGAAATGTATGTATTTAATTAAATTACTGAGATTTCTCTTTGTTATTGGATGAAATTTTATTTTTTTTATTCAGATGAGTGCAGAGTTTCTTGTTTGTACCAACTAAACTTTTGTTTTGTTTTGCTTTCTGTTTTGTGCTAATTGAACACTTGTTTTGATGTTTTACCAAATTATCAGGGGTCTTTGAATTATAGCTTGGATTTTCATTTAGTCCTTCAATTACTATGAACTTTCATGGGTAATTAAAAATTTTGTGGTGGTATATTACATAGCTATAGATTTAGTGATTTGTTGAATTTTTCACATTATGTTAATTTTTTTCTTGGAAAATTCATCTATATTTATCCATTGTACTTAATATGTGCTCCATTATCCATACATAAAACTCCATTTTTTAATTGTATGTATAGCTTCTGTTTATGAATAAAATCAGTAATTGATGTTATTTTCTTTCCTTTTCATGATTGTTCTGCTTTTTTATACTATGTATTGTGGATCTTATCTTGAAAGATCAAAGTTTATGATTTCTTTTAGAGATAGGGACCTCTAAATTTTATGTTTTTCTATGGTATTATAAGTAAGATTTACTGCTGTTAAACAGTACATCTTTGAGATCATGCAATTTAATATTCATTCTCACAAGGAAAAAGAAACATACAATTTCTGAAGGATAATAATGCAAAGGCGGACCTGGGCTTTTTTTTCTGGCTTTGGTTGTGTCATTGATGATATTTGCATAAGTAACTTAAGATCTCTGCATATTAACTAGTCTCAGAAATAAAATGTACAGATCCTTTTCTTTTTCTTTTCCAAATTTGACCTTTTTTCTTTTTGTTGTTAAATTAGAATACAGTTTTTAAAATTGCTAAATTTCAAAAGAGTAATCTAATTTTCATGAATGGTATAGATCAAATCAAAGAGGGGAGATATTAAGAAAGGGCAGTACAACAATTTGAGTAAAACCATCTGGAAACAATAAGTTAAATTCTCAGTATATCCCAGAAATACATATAACATCGTGATTTTTTTAAAAATGTCATTGTATCTTTTTTTAATAAACACAATTGGAATAATGAAATCTCCTTCTCAAAGTTGGTATAAGAAATATAATCTTGGAGGCAAAGTGATCAGTGCAGTACCAGGTAACTAATCGGAATTTTAAATATTTGTATTCCTTTGAACTGACCTTCATTAGTATGAAATTTAGTGACAAGATAGTATGAAACAAGCAAAACCTACACTGACAGTATAACCAAAAAGTGACCTATCTGTTTCAGAATATTTTAGTGAAGTTTCTTTCCATATTTAAAAGAGAAGCATTTATGTAAAATTCAAACAACTCACCTAAGAAATAGCTCAAAGTTACCCTTGTGAGAAATGCTCCTTTCTGGAAGAAACTGCTTTGAAGATGATGAATGTAAAACTGTCTAGATGTGCAAATCTAGATATGCAGTTTTCTGGTGCAACTGCAGAATTAATCTGATAAAATAACACCATAAATCATTGTAAGTATACAGTGTGTAACTTCTAAAAATTAAATTGACATTCTTGTCAGAGTTGTGAAAATTATGTATTACGGTTTAGGTTATGTCATGTAGTAAATGCTTCTGGTGGAGTAGGGGAAAGAAAGACATAAATCAAATCTTTCTAATTAATGATTTAAATAAAGGTATAATTTGATTTAATTTAAATTTCATTGAATACAACTCTAGTCAATTTCTGATTAGCTGCAAGTGAAGATGCATAAGGCAAACCATTTAAGTAGCTTGGGAGCTGATGTAGCAAGTGATGTCACATTGTACAAGAAACCGCAATCCTTCTGTTCATTTACAGGAAAGACATCAGCTACCCATTGGAAATCCTGTGCTAACTCTGGTGGTATTACAGAGACATATCCAGAGATAATGATAAATTAGACTTATTACTTGAATGAGTGAGTCATAGGCAGTACTGTGGAAAGTCGATTGCTTGGTTAGCTTATGAAATAAAAGTGGCAGAGGAAAGACCCAAGAGTTCACAGACATGCAATGCAGACAAAACTGTGTCTGGCAGCATTCTGACTTCCAGAAATAGTGGCAGGCATTGGAACCAGTGTAAACTTGGTTTAAATCCCAACACAGTCACTTATTAGTTGAACTGTTTTTACCAACTCCCTTGACATTTCTGAGCATCAGCTTAGTCATTAGTAAGTAGAATAATAACACTTTATTTGTATTGTTGTACAAAGGATTAGAGGAAGTATATACAAAACAAAGAGTGGATAAGTGCTAAATAAATTGATGATGATGATAATTATCCCTTGCCTACAAATTGCCAGTTTTCGAGATGCCTTATAATTCTTTTACTCCAGGAGGGTGCCCTTGAGGCTGACTTTAGCGAGGTTGCATTTATGGATAAATAAAGGGAAGTAAAAAAAAATAATCTGAATTTCTAGAACCTTGTATTTCCACACTTATCTCTCAGCATCTACCTAGGTTGGCACTGTGAAAGGATAGGAATCTGTCCAGCACATTTCCACTTTCAGTATGCAACCGTCTAAATCCTAATGGCTAGCTCCTACAAAATTATAGAATTAAATAAACATAGAATAGACAAGGCTTCTTCCAGCATATACTACAAAACAAGGTCATATTATTTGTAAGTCATGAAATTACAATGAATCGAGTTTGTATTCCTCTGCCGTTAGTGTTTATTTTTAAAAAAAATTTTGTCGATTTGTTCATTAGTCTTACTTCCCTCAATACTTTCCGAGTTCCCAGAGTAGACTTATATATTCTACACATCTGTGATGATGTTCCCTGCAGCTCAATCATCTGTTTGGCACCACTGCAGACCACATCTGCAGTTCCTAAAGTACTTACATATGGACGAAAACATCTGGGGTTGCTTTTGTTCCACGTGTCGGGACAGACACTTCCCTTAATTTTCAACAGTGCTGAAATAATGCTTCAACATTTAAACATATTTTACAAAAGCTCAAGAATAAAAGAAGAAATGTAAGAATGGCACAGGCAGTGGGGTGATATTAGATGTGAACAACCCATAACCACATAGATTTAAACTCAGACTCATTTTTAGAGATTTCTGAAAGGGTGTGCCTGCATGTTCTCTGACCACTGCTCAGAAGCAAGAGGTAAACTACATTTGTACAATGAAGTTTTCTTCCCTACTTGTACACCAAAGCAATAATCACAAAATTTAGAGAGGAATACAAAATACCTCATGTATAGAGCTCATGATTTGTCTTTCTAGCCCTCATTTCTTGTACCCTCTTCCAAGATTTGTTTTATGATGGGCATTTTCAAAGCTCTATGGCAATACCCACACTCACTCCTTGACTAGAACTTGATTGATGAGCATCCATGAAATAATACAGCAGCATACAATCACAAGACAGGAGCATCTTTCTTAATCCTGGGTACTCAATCACATCTGGAACACCATCAGACTGGTTAAGTTGAGCCTCCATTGCTGAGTCCAGTCTGCCTGGACTGCCTGGAGTAAAAATTAAACCTGCACACTTTTGTAAAAATTTAATTTTTAAATTTAATTTTGTAAAAATTAAACCTGCACACTTTTGTTTTCCTTTTACAATCTCTGTGGGACTGGTTGCCAACCTAATAAAATAACTAGTTGAAAAAGATTAAACACAAACATTCCCTCCAAGGTAAACTAATAATTTTTAGGGTTGGCAAAATCTAAGTCCTTGCATAAACAAAGAAACCATTAGCTGAACTCATGGATGTTGCATATCTGGATCCCTCATTTACATTTGCCAACCAGAGCCTTGGCTTTTTAGTCTTCATGTTTCTGTTCACTGGTAGCAAAAAGCTCAATTTGTCATTTTAATAATTGATGTTTAGGAGAAAAGTTTCTGTTTCTTCTGAAAAACAGAAAGAATTTGTCAATATTACTTTAATAACTTACACTGAGACCTTTGACATCCAGATTTTAAAAAATCTGCTTAAAAATATTTTTTAAAATTTTAGCTTAATTTTTTCCAACATTATTGAGGGAGTATAGACAAAAATTGTATATGGTTAAGATATAGAATGTGATGTTTTGTTATATGTATGCATTGTGAAAGGAGTACTGAAACCAATGTATCCACTACCTCATAATTACCTTTGTGTGTGTGTGTGTGTGTGTGTGTGTGTGTGTGTGTGTGTGTGTGTGTGTGGTGAAACACTTAAGATCTACTTTCATTGCAAATTCAAGTATACAATACAATATCATTAACCATCTCTAGAACTTATTCATTCTGAACGATTTGTCTGATATCTCCTCATTTTCTCCTTCCTACCCTCCTTCAGCAACTACCGTTCTACTTTCTGCTTCCATGCGTTTAACTATTTAGTATTCTACATATGAGTGAGATTGTGCAATATTTGTCATTATGTGCCTGGTTTATTTCACTCTCCATGTGTTCAAGGTTTATTCATCTTGTCTCACCTGACAGAATTTTTCTCTTTTTTAAATACTGTATAGTATTCTCTTGGCTATATATACCACATTTTCTTTATCCATTCATGCATCAGTGGACACTTAGATTTAGTTCATATCTTGACTATTGTGAAAGAACATGAGAGTTCAGATAGCTCTTTGACACAGCGATTCAATTGATTTTGACATATACTCAGAAATGGCATTGCTGGATGATATAATAGTTCTATTTTCAGTTTTTTGAGGAATCTTCATATTCTATAATGGCTGAATCAATGTATGTACCCACCAACAGTGCACAAGGATTCCCTTTTATCCACATCCTCACCAACACTTGTTATCTTTTGTCCTTTTGATAATAATGGTCATTAAATATGTGCAATGTGATATTTAATGGTAGTTTTCATTTGAATCTCCCTGATGAGCGGTGATATTGAGAATTTCTTGTATGTCTTCTATCAAAGATTCTAAGTACATTTAAAAAATTTTTTTTATTTTAAAGATGTGGGAACAATACAGGGTTTGGTATACAAATGTTCATTATTCAGGTACCCTTGTTAATGGGATATGCACTTCCCTCCCATGGCAGTTTCTCGCAACTGTCAATCCAGCTCCCTGTCTCCTGACAGTTTCCCACTACCACCAATTCCTTTATTGTAATACTATGATAATTGCTCAAGGTCCAGTTACGAGTGAGAACATATGGTACTCTGCTCTTTGTTTTTGTGATAGGTCATTGAGTATAGTAGACTCTAAATGCATCCAAGTTGCTGTGAAGTCCATATGTTTGTCCTTTATGGCTGCATAATATTCCATTGTGTATACATACCACATATTTTTTATCCAGTCCAGCTTTGATGGGAAGCATGGTTGCTTCCTTATTTTTGACATTATGAATAGAGCTGCAACAAACATGTGTGTGCAGGTAGCTTTTTTGTAGAATGATTTGAGTTCCTCCAGGAGTATTCCCAATAGGGGTATTGCTAGGTCAAATGGAAGGTCAATTTCTAGTTCTTTAAGAAATCACCACACTGTCTTCCAAAGAGGTTGCACTAGTTTGCATTCCCATAAGCAGTGTAGAAGCATTCCTTTTTTTATGCATCCTCTTCAGCATCTGTTGTTGTTTGTTTTATTGATGATGGCCATTCTTACTGGGTTTGGTGGTATCTCAATTTGCATTTCTCTGATGATGATTGAAGCTAAGCACTTTTTCATGTGTCTGTTGGCTGCCTGTATATCTTCTTTTGAGAAGTGTCTGTTTGTCTTTTGCCCACTTTTTAAAGGAACTGTTTGGGTTTTTTTTCCTTTCAGCGTGTTTGAATTCCTTGTAGATCCTAGATGTTAGACCTCTGTCAGATATACAGTTGACAAATATTTTTTTCCCATTCTGTGAGTTGTCTCCTTGCTCTCTTATGGTTTCTTTTGCTTTTCAGAAGCTCGTCAATTTGATGAGGTCCCACTTGTCTATCTTATTTTTTATGGTATGGGTACTTAGGGTTCTGATCAGGAATTAGTTGCCAGTTCCAATTTCCATAAGAGTGTCTCCTGCATTTTCTAAGATTCTAATAGTTTGAGGTTTATGTTTAGGTCTTTGATCCATTTACAGTTAACTTTTGTGTATGGTGATAGGTAGGGGTCCTGTTTCAATCTTCTGCATGTGGTCAGTCAGTTTTCCCAGCAATATTTACTGAATAGGTTCTCTTCTCCCCAGTGGTTGTTGTTGGAGGCTTTGTCAAAGATGAATTGGTGGAGGAATTAAGACTTTGCTTCCAGAATTTCTACTTTTCCGTTGGTCTATATGCCTGTTCTTGTATCAATGCCAGGTTGTTTTGATTACTGTAGTCTTATAGTAAAGTTTGAAGTCTGGAAGTGTGATACCTCCTGCTTTGCTTCTTTTGCTAAGGATTGTTTTGGCTATTTGTGGTCATTTATGTTTCTTTGTTTTTTTTTTTGAGTTGGAGTCTCACTCTGTCGCCCAGACTGGAGTGCAGTGGCCACTTCCGGCCACTGCAGCCTTGACCTGCTGGGCTCTGGCGATCCTTTCACCTCAGCCTTCCAAGTAGCCAGAATTACAGGCATGCACTACCACGCCTGGCTGATTTTTTAATTTATTGTAGAGATGAGGTCTCGCTGTCCAGGTGGGTCTCGAACCTGCGGGCTCAGGCAATCCATTCACCTCAGCATCATTTATATTTCCATATGAATTTCTGTATTGTCATTTCCAGGTCTGAGAAGAATGACACTGGTAATTTAATGGGTGTTGCATTGAATCTGTAGAATGCCTTTAATAGGATAGACATCTTAACAATGTTGATTCTTCCTATCCGTGGGCATGGAATATTTTTCCATTTGTTTGTGTCTTCTTGGATTTCTTTGAGCAGTGTTTTGTAGTTCTCATTGTAAAGGTCTTTCACTTCTCTGGCTAGGAAGATGCCGAGGTATTTCTTTTTTTATTTTTCTTTTTTTCTGGCTATTGTGAATGTGATTGTGCTTTTTATTTGGCTCTCTGCATGCTTGTTGTTGGTGTTTAAGAATACAACTGTCTTTTGCACATTTATTTTGTACCCTGAGACTTTGCCAAAGTCCTTTTTCAGTGCAGGCAAGTTTTTCACAGATTCTTTTGGATTTTTGAGATATAGGATCATATGGTCAGCAAAGAGGGATAACATTACTTCCTCTTTTATCCTATTTGGTTACCCCTGATTTCCCTTTCTTGTCTAATTGCCCTATGTAGGACTTCCAAAACAATGTTGAACAAGAGAGGTGAGAGAGAGAGCAGCCTTGTCTTGTTACAGTTTTCAGGGGAAATACTTCCAGCTTCTGTTTTAGCAATATGTTAACTGTGGGTTTATCATAGATGGCACTTACTATTTTGAGGTATGTTCCTTCTATATCTAGGTGTTTGAGAATTTTTATCAAGAACCAATGCTGGATATTATAAAAGATTTTCTTGCATCTAATGATATAATCATGTGGTTCTTGTTTTTACATCTGTTGATATATTTAATTACATTTATGGTCTTGCAAATGTTGAACTAGCCCTGCATCCTCGTGATGAAGCTTACATGGTCATGGTGGATGATTTTTGAGAGGTGTTTTTGGATCCGATTTGCTAGAGTTTTGTTGAGGATTTTTGTATCTATGCTCATAAGGGAATATGTCCTGTAGTTCTCTTTTTTTGTTGGATCTTTACCTGGTTTGGAAATCAGTGTGATGTTAACTTCATGAAATGATTTGGGGAGAATTCCATCTTTCTCAATCGCCTGGAATACTTTCAATATGATTGGTATCAGCTCCTCCTTGTATGTTTTGTAGAATTCTGCTGAAAAGTCATTCAATCCAGTGTTTTTTGTTGTTGTTGTTTGTTTTCTTTTGTAGTAGCTTTCTTATGATGAAATCAATTTCCTGGGTTGTTATTGGCTTATTTAGTATCTCAATGTCTTTTTGTTTCAACCTGGGGAGGATATGTGATGTCAAAAATCCTCCATTTTACTTAGGTTTTCAAGTTTGTTTCCATATTGGTGTACATAGTAATCTTTGATAATCTTTTACATTTCTTCTGGGGGAGTCGTGATTTGCTCTTTTGTATTTCTGATTTTATTTGGTCTTTTTCTCTCTTTTTCTTGGTCATTCTGGCTAATGGTTCATGAATTTTATTAATTCCTTCAAAGAACCAGCATTTTTGTTGTTATTGTTAATGTTTTCAATGACTTTTTGTCTTTACATCACGTGTTTGGGCTCTTATTTTGGTGATTTGGATTCCTCTTCTAAAGTTAGGGTTTTGGTGGTCTTCTCTTTCTAACTCTTTTAGGTGATTGGGTAGGCTCTCAACTTGTCATCTTTCCATTTTCTTGATGTGTGCTCATAGAGAAATAAAATTCCCTCTTAGAACTGATTTCATTGCATGCCAGAAGTCTTGGTAAAGTGTTTCTTCATTTTCATTTATCTTCTCATAAGATATCTTCATTTATCTTCTCATTTCATTTATCTTCTCATTTATCTTATCAAGATTGTTTCCAGTAATCTTCTCATTTTAGTGTTGACACTGTAGTTGTTCAGCATCATGCTGTTTAGTGTCTATGTCTTTGTGGGTTTGGGGGAAATTTTGTTGGTGTTGATATTTATTTTTATTCCACTGTGGTCTGGCAAGGTGCATAGCAATATTTCAATCTTATGGAATTTATTTATGGTTGATTTATGGCCAAAGATGTGATCAATCTTGGAGTGCATTTCATGTGGTGATAAGTAGAATGCATATTCTTTGTTTGTTGTTGTAATAAACTGTATGTATCTTTTAAGTTCATTTTGTCGAGTGTCAAGTTTAGATTCAGGATCTCCTTGTTGTTTTTTGCCTTGATGATCTATCTAGGGCTGTTAGTGGGGTATTCAAGTTCCCTGTTATAATAGCACTAGGGTCAATATCTTTTTTTAGTTGCTTTATAAATGATAGGCTCCTGTGTTGGGTGCATAAATGTTTAGGATGGATATTTCTTATAGATGGATTTAACCTTTTATCATTATGTAGTGTCCTTTTGTATCTTTTATTTTTTTATTTTTTATTTATTCATTTTTGTGAGTTGGAGTCTCACTCTGTTGCCCAGACTGGAGTGTAGTGGCCGCTCCCGGCCATCGCAGCCTTGACCTGCTGGGCTCCGGCGATCCTTCCATCTCAGCCTTCTGAGTAGCTGGAATTACAGGCATGAGCTACCACACCCGGCTGATTGTTTGGTTTATTGCAGAGATGAGGTCTCGTTGCTCAGGTGGGTCTTGAACCCGTGGACTCAGGCAATCCACTCACCTCAGCCTCCCAAAGGCGCAGGATTACAGGCTGAGCCACCGAGCCCAGCTTGCCTTTTGTATCTTTTAAAATTTTTGATAGTTTAAAGTTTGTTTTGGCTGATAATAAGATCACAACTCCTGCCTTCTTTTGTGATCCATTTGCCTGGAAACCCGTTTTCCATCCTTTAACTTTGAGTGTGGGCACCCCTTGTGGCAAGATGAGTTTCCTGGATGCAGCAAATAATCGGCTCATGGTTTCTGATCCAGTTTGCCACTCTGTGTCTTTTCATTGGTGCATTTAGTCCATTCACATGTAGGCTGATTATTGAAATGTGATTGTTTATCCCTGTCTTGAGGTTCTTATAAAGTTTTTTCTTTGCTTGTTTTCTTTTGACTTTGGGGTTGATGTATGTGTGTGTTTTCAAGTTTGTTGTTGCAATGTTCTCTGTTGATTTTGTGCTCTGCTGTTCTCTTGGGTAGTGTGTGGTCATTCTTTATTTTCTTTCTTCTGTGTTAATAACTTTTAAGTATCTCCTATAAAGCTGGTCTGGAAGTTGCATAATCTCTTAGGGACTGGACATCTGGGAATGATTTTAATTCTCCATCACTGATGAAGCTGAACTTAGTTGGGTAGAAAATTCTTGGTTGAAATTGTTTATTTTTGAAGACTTTGAACATTGGACACTGGTTCCTTCTTTCTTTTCTATTCTGATTGGTTTCCCCCAATAGGTAGTCTGACCTTTCTTTCTTGCTGCCTGTAGGATTTTTTCTTTCGTGGCTACTTTGTGTAGGAGGATTACTATGTGTCTAGGGGTTGGTCTTCTTATTTGATGTCTTGTGGTAGTTTTCTGTGTCTCTTGTGTTTGACTGGTCACATCTCTGGTGAGATAGGGAAAGTTTTCTTGGATTACCTCCTGGAATACTTGTTCCAAGGTATTCTCTATTTCCCTTTCTTCTCCTGGGATACCAATCAGGAGTAAGTTCAATCTCTTGATATAATCCCACATGTCTCATAGGCTTTGTTCTTTCTTCCTCAGGTTTTTTTTTTTCCTCTATGTTTTTTACAGATTGGGTTAATTCTATTTTCTGGTCTTCAAGTATTGTGATTCTTTCTTTTGCCAGATTAATTCTGCTTTCCATGCTTGTCATCTTGTCATTTATTTCCTGGATGAAATTTTTTATTGCCAAATTTTCTATTACAAGTTCTTTCAGTATTCCATCTTATCTTTCTTGAGTCTTTTCACTCTTTCCATCCATTCCCCAATCCCTATCATATTCTGGGGCTAGTCATTGGTGACTAGCACATGTTTTCAACAGGAATAATTGGTAGATGCTTGTTATATATATATAAACATAATCAAATTAACTTTTTTTTTTGCTCTTTTTTTCTGAAAACCTCAAAGGTGAACTCATGTCACAACCTTTTTAGAACAGAAAACTGTCCCAAACTTTTAATTTATTGACTTTCCATTAAAGTTTCAGTAATTAGAGAGAAAGACAGAGAGAGAGAGAGAGAGAGAGAGAGAGAAAGCATGCACTCACAGAAGCATACGCAAATGCATTTAGTAGTCTTTATGAAAATATGCTATTCATTACTAGCATTCACTTTTCCAAAGAATACCCTTTGGAATGACATGCAACTATCCAAAATAGCTTTCTATGGACTTAGAGAAAGATCTAGTCTCCAGGTGCATGCACTCTTCAAACTTATGACTTGCTCCACCTAAGTATTTTTACAAAACTAGAAAATGAGATTCCTTATTTGCTGCAAACTGGAGAAAGCAGTTTCATTCCAGAGCTGAAGACTAGAAAGCAGAACACTGATGTGATTGATCTTCACTTTCTCCTGTCTGGTAGGAATCCTTATAGAGGATACAACTTGTATATCTTTATGCAGGGGCTGAGGCATAATTGTGGTATCATGTAAGTTACTGGAAATCTCTTTAATTTATATTTTTCCCAAAACTAGAGATTTAGGCAGAGGTTACTTATAAAAAAGTCTATTTTTAAATATGCTAATTTATTATTGTATTGTCTAGTAGTTTAACAATATTAGTTTCTTCTTTTGCTTTTTGTAGATCAAAATAATTGCCTTTTTAAAAAATACTTAAACATTAACCCATAGTTCAAGGCTAGATACATATGAAGAGAGGACTAATAGAAGGGGTATTAAATGTATCTATTAATTGTCACAGATTTTTACCAATACAAAAAAATGTAGCAGATAAGAGGAGAAGTGTAACTGAAAGCAACCAACTATCCATCAACTGTGATTGATGAACATACAAATTATCATATATTCATACAATGGAATACTACTTAGCAATAAAAATAACAAACTACTGAGACACTCGGCAATATAGATAAATTTCCAAAACTTTATGCTGAGTGAAAGGAGCTAGACAGAAAACAATTCATATACTATAGTTTAATTTGTATATAATCTTCAAATACTATAAGATGTAAACTATGCTGGCAAAAATTGAATAACTGGTTGCAGAAGTAGCAACTGAAAAGAGGCATAAGTGAAGTTTATGTGATGGTAGAAATGATTTGTATCTTTATTAAGATGTGTGTTATATGGATATATATATATATGCAAGATGCCTGTATTTTACTCTATATATTTAATTCCTAAGTAAATAAAATAAAACCAAAGAGAAGTAAATAAGATACAAATATTTTTATGCTGTTCTAAAGAGATTTCCTTTCAAAAGAGAAGCATGATATAAGTTTGCTTTGAGCTATAACAAAAATAAAGTTTCCAAAAAAGAGGTGACATCAGAGAAAAAGTGATTTCTTTAGGAATCAAAAAATCAGAAAGAGAAAGAAAAATCATTGCCTTTCTTGTGAAATTAGTGAATAGCAAGTAACTTGAATATACTTTGGATCTCAGCATGATGCAATATACACAACATGGATGTGGTCTTCCAGTTAACTATTATGGTTTCAATCCTGAGTCTCTTCTCCCCTAACTAGTAAGTGTGTTATCTTAATTTAAACCAATTTCAATAAATAAGGAAGAAAAATCATAGGAAGCTAGTAATAAAAATCTCTCTTGGAATATTCACCAAAATTTGATTGTATAAACATAACCTCCAAGTACTAGGGAAAATACACAATATAGTTACATTTTAAAATTTGAATATGGTACAACAAAATAGCAATTCAAAAGTTGTGAGAATAGTTTAGGTAAAACAAAAGAGATAATACTGAATGTGCCCTGCAATTAGCACCATCTCTAGGCTTTAAAGGGCAAAGAGTAGAATTAGTTATTGAAGCCTGGAGACAAAACCATTGTGTAGAGATAGCCACATTTGAGAACAATGAGTCAGAACATGGATGAGAGATGAAGGTATATGGCCCAGAGAATAAAAGTATGAAAGGAAGATTATTAGAGGGGGCAAGACAAATGAGGATTTAAAAAAATGAAAGCAAAGACAAGGAAGGGGAAAATACAATGGATAATAAATCTAATTAGGCATTGGTACGCGGAAGTGGGTGTGATTTTATAGTTATTATTATTTTTCATTTAACAACAATAGAGATGAAAAATAAAAGTTCATGAAGCGTACATGAATAAGCTGGTTTTTACTGAGTGCAATGAGCTCTGAAAGACATAGAGCACACCCTTGTAACTGTTCACCTGAGGACTTAGTGGTTTTTTAAATTGTATTTACTGATTAAGTTATACCTTGAGACATTAACTTCGAGGTATTTCTTGCCTGCCAGAAGGAAAGCCCAGGGAATGCTGGAAGATACTGAGATACAAAGCTCTTTGAAGTATATGGGAACCATCAAGTGAATCCGTAGGTGATGTCCAGAGTGCTTTAAAAGACAGGAGTGGAGAGTGCAAAGATCAGTTATAGGTAATGAGCAATATATAGAAAATTTTAATAGACTTTCTAATGTTTGAGAATTGATAATTTCTGAAAGCAAGGAAAAAGACTATAAAAGTAAAAGAGAATATATATTTTAAAATGACTAGAAGATAGGCTATAAGAAAGAAAGGGAAAAGAATAGAGATCAGATTAGCTTCAATCATCAAAGAAAGGCTCTTTGAGGAGTAGGAATTTGAAATATATTCTAGAAAAATCTTGGGGTAGAATATTCCAAACAAAGCAAAATATAAAAATAAAGACTAGGACGGGGCAAGATGGCGACAGCATAGGTGAACTGGTGAGATTCTCTGAACGTGAGTTCCCAAAAAGGCTATCACTTAGCTACCCCCATCCCCCAGCCCACCACCAACCGCGCTGGGGTCAGGCCCGGGAACTTCAGTCCCACGCAAGGCCAGATATTGCACCCCTCCCCCCACTGCTGCCGTTCTACTCGTGTGTGGAAGTCTCCGGTCCCAGCCCCCTCCAGATCCCTCCCCGGCTGCATTGTCTCCAGCCCAGGCACCCGGCATCAAGCCGCTGGTCACACAGGGAGGCTCTGGACACCCGCCCCTCAGAGACGCTGGTTCCATTTCTGGCTGAAGTCCTCTGTAGGGTCCCAGCGCCACTCTCACTGTTTAGAGCCTGCCCTTTGGAACTTTGGAGCTCTGGAACTCTGGGTCCACCCTGGCTGAGGCACTCAGCGTGAGACCCCAAACCAGAGGACCCAGACAAGCGGAGAAAAACAGATCTGCTTAAACTGCCTTGCCATTCTCCAGGCAGAGACTTCCATTGCCCTGCCCACCTATCAACAAACTTTACCTCATTTCCTAAGGCCAGGTATTGCAGCGTGCGGGGAAGTTTTGGGTCCCTGCTCCCTCCAGCTCTCTCCCCTGGCCCAGCACCCGGCACCGCCGGTGGCACAGGGAGGCTCTGAGTGCCCGCCCCTCAGAGACACTGGTTCCATTACTGGCTGAAGTCCTCTGTAGAGTCCCAGCGCCACTCTTGCCATTTAGAGCCTGCCCTTTGGAACTTTGGAGCTCTGGAACTCCGGGTCCACCCTGGCTGAGGCACTCAGCGTGAGACCCCAAACCAGAGGACCCAGACAAGCAGAGAAAAACAGATCTGCTTAAACTGCCTTGCCATTCTCCAGGCAGAGACTTCCATTGACCTGCCCACCTATCAACAAACTTTACCTCATTTCCTAAGGCCAGGTATTGCAGCGTGCGGGGAAGTTTTGGGTCCCTGCTCCCTCCAGCTCTCTCCCCTGCCAGGCACCCAGCACCGGCACCGCAGGTCGCACAGGGAGGCTCTGAGCGCCTGCCCCTCAGAGACACCGGTTCCATTACTGGCTGAATACTCTGTAGGGTCCCAGCACCACTCTCGTCATTTACAGCCTGCCCTTTGGAACTTTGGAGCTCTGGAACTCCGGGTCCACCCTGGCTGAGGCACTCAGCGTGAGACCCCAAGCCAGAGGACCCAGACAAGCAGAGAAAAACAGATCTGCTTAAACTGCCTTGTCATTCTCCAGGCAGAGACTTCCATTGCCCCGCCCACCTAGCAACAAACTTTACCTCAGCTCCTAAGGCAACAGCGTGAAACAGGAGACAAAGCCCCACCCCTATGCTGCAACGAAAAAAAAAAGGGGAGAGGCTGGGAATCGGGAGATCACAGAAGTGACTCTAGTCTGATCGCTTTATTTTGACTTATGATTTTATCAATGAAACTGTTGGGTCTAGATTACGTTTGGTGTTTACCTTCTGACTTATACTGTTTCTTGATTTTTTTGGCCTGTCTCTGTTTAGCTATCAGTATTCTTTAGGGAATCTTTTCTTACCTGTCTTTTTTCACTTCTTCCCAGCCCTGTGTCTCTCTCTCACCTGATAGTTGGTATGTATATCTGTTTTCCCTCTTGCACTTCTCCCTTTCGCTTATTTTGACTTATGATTTTATCATTGTAACTGTTAGTTTAGATCACGTCTGTTGTTGACCTTCTGACCTACACTGTCTCTCGATTTTATTGACCTGTGTCTGTGTAGCTATCAGTACTCCTTAGGCAATCTTTCTTACGTGTCTTTCTTCACTTCTTCCCGATCCTGTGACTGTTTTTCACCTGATAGCTGGTATGTATATCTGTTATCCCTCTCGCACTTCTCTCTTTCGCTCATTTTGACTTATGATTTTATCATTGTAACTGTTGGTTTAGATCACGTTTGTTGTTTACCTTCTGACTTACACTGTTTCTCGATTTTATTGCCCTGTCTCTGTGTTGCTTCAGTACTCTTTAGTACTATGTAGCTATCAGTACTCTTTCTTACGTGTCTTTCTTCACCTCTTCCCAGCCCTGTGTCTCGTTCTCACCTGATAGATGGTATGTATATCTGTTTTCCCTCTCGCGCTTCTCTCTTTATAACTCCCTATTGACCCCCCCTTCCTCCATTATTTTCCTCTTCTATATGCCCCCTTTTTTAAATCTAGGGACCAAGACTGCAAACTGCTGAATAGATAGACTGTAAAGCAGAGGGAAAAGTGAACAAAACCAGAAGACCCTCATAAGGGAAGAACAGGTCATTGCAGAAGAGAAATAAAAGCAACCCCACCTTCCCTCAAAAACAGAATTGAAGAGGGGGAGGGAAAGGGGTAAAGGGAGAAAAATCTACAAAAATGAAGAAAAACCAAAAGAAGAGTATGGGTCTCTCCCAGACGCCTGGGAGAGCAGACACTGAGAAAACTGACTTTGGAATACAAACAATGAAAAGTCCCCAGAATGAAGGGTCTCAAAAATGCAAATGTAGTTATCAAAACAAATAATGGAGAGATTAAAAAGAATTGAGGAGACACAAGAAGAAACTAGGAAGGAGCTGATATCTGAGATAACAGTAATAAAGAACACTGTGAATGAAATAAATAACAAATTGATAAGCATGGAAAGCAGAATTACCCAAGCAGAAGAAAGAATCTCAGAGCTTGAGGACCAAAATACAGAAATAACCCAAACTCTTAAAAACACAGAAAATAAGCTCAAAAAGACAGAACAAAACCTTCAAGAGATGAGTGACTACCTCAAGAGGCCTAACCTAAGAATAATCGGACTCCCTGAGGCAGAAAGAGAAACAGAGACCACATTGGAACAAACTTTCCACGAGATCATTCAAGAAAATTTCCCTTATCTAATCAGTGATACAAAAATTCAAACACAAGAGATTCAGAGAACCCCCACAAAACAACAAATGAGAAGATCAACTCCTAGACACATAATAATTCACCTAAATAAAGTAGGCACAAAAGAAAAAATCCTAAAGGCAGCAAGAGAAAAAGGCCAGATCACCCACCATGGAAGACCAATCAGAATAGCAGCAGATTTATCTGCAGAAACCCTGCAGGCTAGGAGAGCTTGGAGCCCTATCTTCAAAGTCCTAAAGGATAAACAATTTCAACCAGGAATAACCTACCCAGCCAAGCTAAGCTTCATCAGTGAGGGAGAATTAAAATCTTTCCCAGATATCCAATCCCTAAGAACTTATGCAGGCCACAAAACCATCTCTACATGAAACACTTAAGAAAGTACTAAACACAGAAGAAAAGGAAAAAAGAACAACGTTCTTCACAAGAGTACAGGGAAAAGAATAAAATATACACGAACCAACCCCAAAAGCAAAAGAAAGACAAAAAAAAAAAAAAAAAGAAAAACCAAGTGGAAGAACAATAACTCAATAAGAACTCCATGATAGGGATGAACTCTCACATTTCAATAATTAGTCTGAATGTGAATGGACTAAAC
>NW_007245718.1:0-11907 GCF_000164805.1 Carlito syrichta
AAGTATTTCTAGGGCCAAATCCTTGATTACAACTAACAAGAGGACCAGAAAGATCCTGAGTATATGAGTTGACAGATTTAGCGTATCCAGTGAGCAAGTAGCTCTGAAAATTTAGGGACCCAGATGCCCAGATTGATGTTTAAATCTTATCAAGTGGCCATGTAGATTCCGGAATATGAGAACACCTAGAACCGGATTTCCTTTTAATTCTCAGTAAGATGCCCTGATTTTTCCTGTTGATTTGGATTCCAAATTCAGTATATCAAAAGACAGACGACCAGAAGTTTCCTAGTTTCATGGATTCCATGATTCCTGGTTGCCATTAAAAGTACGCAGTAATCATTTGGTAAGTGAAAAACCCTTGTCCTTTCTCAAAATAAAAAGAGACATGGAAGGGGAAGGATTACATGGTTCACCTTACCACCAGAGTTACATTCAAATATGGCAAGAAGATTCTTTTTGTCCTGGAATCTGGCTTTAGTTGTTCAGAGGAACTTAATGGACTTGGAGCGCCCAATACCATTTACAACTTTTAAGAAGACCAGAAGTTGCAGGATTCCTGAAATGACCGATTCATAATATCCGAAAGTCAAATTGCTCTGAAACATTTGGGGAGCTCGAAGATCTGTTTCTTGTTTGTCCCACAGCAGACAACCTGGGAATTTTCTGGATTGAGGGCGCGTACCACAATGATTCTTTATTTGTACATAGTTGGAGGTCATGTAGTGTCCTGTATGTGAGGACTGCTTTCCCTTGATTCCTGTTTCAAAACTCTGATTCTTGTTTAGCCCTTACTAAGAAGTCATGTATATTTTTTGATAGAGGAACCGTGAAAAACAGATTTCTTCTCTTTTATTAGCAAGAGGCCATGTAGTTTCCTGTATATGAGGGTTGCTATTACCCACATTCATGCCTCGAATCCATGATTCTTCTTTAGCCGCCAGCAAGATTCCCTGTACATTTTGAGGACTGAGGACTCGTATAAACCAGATTCCTTATTTTTAGCATCAGTCGTGCAGTTACCTGTATATGAGTACTCTTGATCACAAATACATGCGTCGAAAGCTTGATTCTTGTTTAGGTCTCAGGAAGACGCCGTATATTTTTTTGGAGATTGAGAAAACTTGTCACCCATATTCCTTATTCTTTCTTAGGAAATGTCAGTGCATTTGTCTGTATATGAGCATTTCTTTTCCCTAGTTTATGCTTCAAAAACCCAAATTCGTGTTTAACCCTCAGCAAGAAACCCTGAAGTTTTATTGGGAAGGACGACACGTGTAAACCAGATTCCTTATTCTCCTTTAGCAATACACAGTGCAGTTTTCTGTATATGAGGACTCCCATTATCCAGTTTCCTAATCCCAAACCTGAATGGTGGTTATCTCTTAGCAAGACAGTATGTCGCTTTTTGGGATGGAGGCCTCGTGTAACTGAGATTCATTATTCTTCCATAGCAACAGGTCGTGCAGTGTTCTGTATGTGAGGACTCCCATTACTGAAATTCCTGTTTCATTCACAGCAAGACGCCAAGATATTTCCTGGTGACCTAGAATTCCAGTTGCTTGGATATCAATAGAAAGACACCCATAAAGTTCTTGAGTAATTGCAACCCAAGATTCCTGGTCTCTTTTCAATAGACACACTAAATATGTGGCGACCTAAAAGCCCAGATTGCTGATTAAACCTTATCAAGAGACTTTGTAGATTTGGGCGATTGAGAACTCCAAGAACTGGAATGCCTTTTGGTTCACAGCAAGATGCCCTGAATTTCCCTGTCCATAGTGATTCCAAAACTCTGTGTACAAAAATGCAGATGGCTAGATGCTCCTGGGGACTAGGAATCCGTGGATCCTGGTTACATTTTAATAATTCCCACGAAATATTTGTCAACTGCAAAACCCTCGGCCCTTCTACAAATAAAGTACAAACGTAAATTGAAGAATTACCAAGTTCATCTTAAGACCAAAGTTACATCCAAATTCGGCAATATGATACGTTTTTTCCGGGAATCTGGCCTTAATTGTCCTGAGGAACTTAAGGGATTTGTACTACCAGATACCTGATTACAACTCTCAAGAGTACCAGAATGTTGCTGGAGTCCTGAAATGACTGATTCATAATACCCACAAGCCAAATATATCTGAACCATGAGACAAGCTCGAAACCTTGATTATTGTTTATACTGCATCAAGACGCCCTTAGAATTTTTCGGATTGTGGACTAGTGTATCACAGATTCCTTATTCTTCCTTACCGAGGGGCAGTGTGATGTTTTGTATATAGGACTCCCTTTCCCCAGAATCTTGTTTGGAAATTCTGATCTATGTTTTGCCATTAGCAAGTTGTCATGTAAATATTGTGATGGAGGAACCGTGTAAAAGAGTTTTCTTAGTTATCCTTTGCTAGAGATCATGTATATTCTGCATATGAGGACTGCGATTACTTATGTTCCAGCTTCTAAACCCTGATTCTTTTTTAGCCCAGAGCAGATGGCCTGTTGACTTTAAGGACTGAGCACTGCTGTAACCCCGATTCTTTTTCTTCCTTGACAAAAGGGCGGTGTATTTTCCTGTATATTAGCGCTCTAATTAGATATATCCTGCTTTGAAACTCTGATTTTTTTTTTATAAATTTCCAAGGTGCTCTGTAGAATTTTGGGATTGAGGACTCATGTAACCCAGATTCCTTATTCGTTCTTAGCAAAAGGTCATGAAGTTGCCTGTAAATAAGGACTCTGTTTTCCAGATTCATGCTCGAAAACACCATGATTCGTGTTTAGCCCATAGCAAGTTGACCTTAACCATTTTTGGGATTGATGATCCGAGTAACGCAGATTCCTCATTCTTACTTAGCTATAGGCAATGAAGTTTCCTTTATGTGAAGACTCCCATTACCTTGATTCCTACTCAAAAACCTGATTCGTGGTTATATCTTAGGAAGATGGCCTGTAGTTTTTGGGATTGAGGACTCATATAAGGAAGATTCCTTATACTTCCTTAGCAATATGACGTGCACTCTCCTGTATATGACGACCTTCAATATGCAGCTTCCTTCTTCACTCTGGGGGATCCCGAGACATCTCCTGGTGACCGAAAATTCCAGTTTTTTGTATATCAAGATAAAAACGTCCATATTGTTCTTTGGGAACTGGAATCCAAGATTCCTGGTTTTCCTTCACACAACCTCCCCAAAATGTGGAATATTCCAAACCCAAAACCGAATTCCTACCTGCCCACCCACAAGAATTTTCTGTACTCTGACGTTACCTGAATCGAGGAATTTTGGAACAATATACCTTTTGATTCTGGGGAATATGATTATGGTCCTAGATGGTCCCAGGAAACAGAAGGATTTCTAGGGCCAAATCCCTAATTACAAGTAACAACAGGGCAAGAAAGATCCTGAGAATCTGTATTGTCAGATTTGATGTATCCACGGAGTAAGGAGCTCTGAAAATGTAGGGAACCAGAAGCTAGATTGCTGATTAAACCTTATCAAGAGTCCCTGTAGATTCCGGAAAATGAGAACTCCTAGAACTGGATTTCCTCTAAATTCTCGGTAAGATGCCCTGATTTTTCCTGTCGATTTGTATTCCAAATTCAGTATATCAAAAGACAGATTGTCAGAAGTTTCCTATGTTCGTGTATTTTATGATTCCTGATTACCATTAAAAGTACGCAGTAAACATTGGGGAAGTGCAAATCCCTTATACCTTCTCAAAATAAAATGAGATATGGAAGGGGAAGGATTACAGGGTTCACCTTAAGACCAGAGTTACATCCAAATATGGCAGGAAGATTCTTTTTCTCATGGAATCTGGCCTTAGTTGTTCTGAGGAACCTAACGGACTTGGCGTGCCCAATACCATTTACAACTTTTAAGAGGACTGGAATGTTGCTGGAGTCCTGAAATGACCGATTCATAATATCCGAATGATTAATTGCTCTGAAACATTTGGGGAGCTCGAAGATCTGTTTCTAGTTCGTCCCATAGCAGTCAATCTGGGAATTTTTTGGATTGAGGGCGTGTACAACAATGATTCTTTTTTGTACTTAGTTGGAGGTCATGCAGTGTCCTGTATGTGAGGACTCTCTTTCCATTGATCCCGGTTTTGAAACCCTTTTTCTTGTTTAGGACTTAGTAAGAAGTCATGTAGATTTTTATACAGGAACCGAGGAAATCAGATTTCTTCTCTTTTATTAGCAGGAGGCCATGTAGTTTCCTGTATATGAGGATTGCTATTACCCACATACATGCATTGAATCCCTGATTCTTCTTTAGCTGTCAGCAAGGTACCCTGTCGATTTTCAAGACTCAGGACTCGTATCAACCTGATTCCTTATTTTTAGCTACAGCCGTGCTGTTACCAGTATATGAGTACTCCTGTTCACAGATACATGCGTCGAAAGCTTGATTCTTTTTTAGAGCTTAGGAAGTCGCCATGTATTTTTTTGGAGATTCAGAGAACATGTCATCCACATTCCTTATTCTGTCTTAGGAAAAGTCAGTGCATTTGTCTGTATATGAGCATTTCATTTCCCTAGTTTATGCTTCAAAAACCCAAATTCCTGTTTAGCCCTTAGTAACAAAAACCTGAAGATTTATCGCGATGGCGGACATGTATAAACCAGATACCTTATTCTCCTTTAGCAATAGACAGTGCAGTTTCCTGAATATGAGGACTCCCATTATGCAGATTCCTACTCCGAAAACCTGAATGGTGGTTATCTCTTAGCAAGACGGTCCGTAGGTTTTTGGGATGGAGGCCTCCTGTAACCAAGATTCCTTATTCTTTCATAGCAACAGGTCGTGTAGTGTTTTGTATATGAGGACTCCCATTTCTGAAATTCCTGCTTCATTCTCAGCAAAGCATCAAGATATTTCCTGGTGACTTAGAATTCCAGTTGCTTGGATATCAAGAGAAAGACACCCATAAAGTTGTTGAGGAATTATTACCCAAGATTCCTGGTCCCTTTTCAAAAGACACACTAAAAATTGGTGGCATAGAAGACCAGATTGCTCATTAAACGTTATCAACAGACTTTATAGATTTAGGCGATTGAGAACTCCAAGAACAAGAATCCCTTCTGTTCTCAGCAAGATGTCCTGAATTTCCCTGTCCATGTGGATTCTAAAACTCTATATACAAAAAGGCATATGCCTAGATGTTCCAAGGGACTTGGAATCCATGGATCCTGGTTACATTTTAATAATTCGTACCTAATGTTTGGCAACTGCAAAACCCTCGGCCACTCTTCAAAAGACACACTAAAAATGTGGTGACATAGAAGCCCAGATTTCTGATTAAACCTTACAAAGAGACTTTGAAGATTTGGGCAATAGAGAACTCCAGGAACTGGATTCCCTTTCCGTTCTCAGCAAGATGCCCTGAATTTCCCTGTCCATGCGGATTCCAAAACACTGTGTAAAAAATGCAGACGCCCAGATGAATCCTAGGGACTTGGAATCCTTGTATCCTGGTTACATTTTAATAATTCCTACTAAATATTTGTCAACTGCAAAGCCCTTGGCCCCTCTATTATTAAAGTACATATAAAAATATAAGGATTACCAAGTTCATCTTAAGACCAAAATTACATCCAAATACGGCGGTATGATACTTTTTTTCCAGTAGTTTGGTCTTAATTGTCCCAACGAACTTAAGGGATTTGTACTACCAGATATACGATTGCAAATCTCAAGAGTACAAGGATGTTGGAGTCCTGAAATGTCTGATTCATAATTCCCACAAGCCAAATATCTCTGAAACATGAGACGAGCTTGAATCCTTGATTCTTGTTCATAAAACAGCAAGACACCCTGACAATTTTTCGGATCTGGACTTGTGTATCACAGATTCCTTATACTTCTTTACCGAGTGGCCATGTAATGTCCTATATATGAGGACTCCTTTCCCCAGAATCCTGTTTGGAAACCATGATCCTTGTTTTGCCATTAGCAAGATGTCATGTAGATATTGTGACGGAGGAACCGTGTAAAAGATGTTTCTTAGTTCTCCTTAGCAAGAGATCATATAGATTCTGCATATGAGGACTGGTATTACCTATGTTCCAGCTTCTAAACCCTGATTCTTGTTTATACCAGGGCACATGGCCTGTTGATATTAAGGACTGAGAACAGCTATAACCCAGATTCTTTTTCTTCCTTGGCAAGGGGCTGTGTATTTTCCTGTATATTAGGATTCTCATTAGATACATCCTGCTTGAAACTCTGATTCTTTTAGAACTTCCCTAGATGCTCTGTATATTTTTGGGATGAGGACTCGTGTAACCTAGAATCCTTATTCTTTCTTAACAAAAGGTCATATATTTGCCTCTAAAAAATTACTCCATTTTTCAGATTCATTCTCGTAAACACAATGATTCGTGTTTAGCCCATAGCACGATGACCTAAAGATTATTTGGGATTGAGGACCCGAATAATGCAGATTCCTTATTCGCACTTAGCAATAGCCAGTGAAGTTTCCTCTATGTGAGGACTCCCATTACTCAGATTCCTACTTCAAAGACGTTATTCGTGGTTACCACTTAGAAAGACGGCCTGTAGTTTTGGGATTGAGGACTCACATAAGGAAGATTCCTTATTCTTCCTTAGCAATATGACGTGTAGTTTCCGGTATATGACGACCTCCATTACCCAGCTTTCTGCTTCATTCTTCGGAATGACGAGACAGTTCCTGGTGACCGAGAATTCCAGTTTTTTGGATATCAAGAGAAAGACGTCCATAATGTTCTTTGGGAACCGGAATCCAAGATTCCTGGTTCCCCTTCACACGACCTCCCCAAAATGTGGAATCTTCCAAACCCCAAATCCCAATTACGACCTGCCCTCCCACAAGAATTTTCTGTAATTTGAGGTCACCAGAGTCGATGAATTTTGTACCAATATACCGTTTGATTCTGGGGAATATGATTATGGTCGTACATGTTCCTAGGAAGCAAAAGGATTTTAAGGGACAGAGCGTTGATTACAACTAACAAGAGGACCAGTATATTCCTGAGGATCTGTAATGACAGATTTAGCGTATCCACGGAGCAAGTAGCTCTGAAAATGTAGGTATCCATAAGCCCACATTGCTGATAAAACTTTATCAAGATGCCCTGCAGATTCCGGAAAATAAGAAACCCTAGAACCGGATTTCCTTTTCGTTCTCAGTAAGATGACAAGATTTTTCCTGCCGATGTGGATTCCAAACTCAGTATATCAAAGGACAGATGCCCAGCAGTTTCCTAGGGACGTGGATTCTATGATTCCTGTTTACCTTTAAAAATACGTACTAAACTTTTGGCAACTGCAAAACCCTTGTGCTGTGTCAAAATAAAAAGAGACACGAAAGGGGAAGGATTACAGGGTTCACCTTAATAACAGAGGTACATCCATATATGGCAAGAAGATTCTTTTTTTCCTGGAATCCGGCCTAGTTTGTTCTGAGGAACCTCACGGACTTGGGGTGCACAATACCCGTTTACAACTTTTAAGAGGACCAGAATGTTGCTGGAGTCCTGAAATGACTGATTCATAATATCCGCATGCTAAATTGTTCCAAAACATTTTGGAGTTCGAAGCTCTGCTTCATGTTTGTCGCGTAGCAGACACCTTGGGAATTTTTTGGATTGGGGCACGTACAGTAAAGATTCTTTATTCGTACTTAGTTGGAGGCCGTGTAGAGTCCTGTGTGTGTGGACTCTCTTTTCCTAGATTCCTGTTTCAAAACCCTGATTCTTTTTTAGCCCTCAGTAAGACGTCATGTAGATATTTTTGATAGATGAACCGTGGAAAAGAGATTTCTTCTTTTTCTTGTAGTTTCCTGTACAAGAGGATTGCTATTACCTACATTCATGCCTCGAAACCCTGATTCTTCATTAGTCCTCAGGAAGATTCCCTGTAGATTTTCAGGACTGAGGACTCGTATAACACAGATTCCTTATATTTAGCAACAGCCGGCAGTTGCCTGTGTATGAGTACTCCTGTTCACAGATATATGCGTCGAAAGCTTGATTCTTGTTTAGATCTTAGGAAGACGCCGTGTACTTTTAGGAGATTGAGAAAACATGTCACCCAGATTCTGTATTCTTTATAGGAAAAGTCAGTGCAGTTGCCTGTAGAAGAGGATTTAATTTCGTAGGTTATGCCTCAAAAATCCAAATTTGTGTTCATCCCTTAGCAAGACACCCTGAAGTTTTTTTGGGAATAGAGAACACGTGTAAACATGATTCCTTATTCTCCTTTAGCAATACACAGTGCGGTTTCCTGTTTATGAGGACTGCCATTGTCCAGATTCCTACTCCCAAAACCTGAATGTTGGTTACCTCTTAGCTAGATGCTCTGTAGGTTTTGGGGATGGAGGACCCGTGTGAGCAAGATTCCTTATTCTTGCATAGCAACAGATCATGTACCGTTCTGTATATGAGGACTCCCATGACTGAAATTCATGCTTCATTCTCAGCAAGACGCAAAGATATTTCCTGGTGACCTAGAATACCAGTTGCTTTGATATCAAGAGAAAGATTCGCATAAAGTTATTGAGGAATTGGAACCCAAGATTCCTGGTCCGTTTTCAAAGACACACGAAATATATGGCGACATAGATGCCAAGATTTCTGTTTAAACCTTATCAAGAGACCTTGTAGATTTAGGCAATTGATAACTCCATGAACCGGATTCCCTTTCCGTTCTCCGTAAGATGCCCTGATTTTCCCTGTCCTTGTGGATTCCAAAAGTCTGTACACAAAATGCAGATGCCCAGATGTTTCCTAGGGACGTGGATTCCATGAATCCTGGTTACATTTTAATAATTCGGACTAAATATTTGGCAACTGCAAAACCCTCAGTCTCTCTCCAAATAAAGTAGAAACGGAAATTTAAGGATTACTAAGTTCTTCTTAAGAACAAAATTGCATCCAAATACGACAAAATGATTCTTTTTTTCCGGGAATCTGGCGTTAATTGTCCCAAGGAACCTAAGAGACTTGTACCACCAGATACCAGATTACAACTCTCAGGAGGACCAGAATGTTGCTGGAGTCCTGAAATGACTGATTCATAATACCCACAAGCCAAATATCTCTGAAACATGAGACAAGCTTGAAGTCTTGATTCTTGTTTATACCGCAGCAAGACGCCCTGAGAATTTTTCAGATTGTGGACTAGTTTATCACAGATTCCTTATTCTTCCTTAGCGTGGGGCCGTGTAATGTCCTGTATATGAGGACTCCCTTTCCCCAGAATCCTGTTTGGAAACCCTGATTCTTGTTCTGCCATTAGCAAGATGTCATGTACATATTGGGATGGAGGAACCGTGTAATAAAGGTTTCTTATTTCTCCTAAGTTAGAGATTGTGTAGATTCTGTTTATGAGTACTGCTATTATCTATGCTCCGGCTTCTAAACCCTGATTCTTTTTTAGACCACAGTAGATGGCCTGTTGATTCTTAGGACTGAGGACTGCTATAAACCCGATTCTTTTTCTTCCTTGGCAAGGTGCTGTGTATTCTCCTGTATAATAAGACTCTCATTAGATACATCCTGCTTCAAAACTCTGATTCCTTTTTAGAACTTTCCAAGATTCTCTGTAGATTTTTGGGATTGAGGACTCATGTAACCCAGATTCCTTATTCTTTCTTGGCAACACGTCATGGAGTTGCCTGTAAATAAGAACTCCATTTACCAGATTCATACTAGAAAACACCACGATTCGTGTTTAGCCCATAGCAGGATGACCCGAATTTTTTTTCTGATTGAGGACCCAAGTAATGTAGATTCCTTATTCTTAGTTAGCAATAGGCAGCGAAGTTTCCTATCTGTG
Organism: Carlito syrichta; assembly: GCF_000164805.1. NCBI lineage: Eukaryota > Metazoa > Chordata > Mammalia > Primates > Tarsiidae > Carlito > Carlito syrichta. The sequence goes on from NW_007245718.1 coordinate 9,825, forward strand.
AGTATTCCCACTACCCAGATTCCTACTTCAAAACCTGATTTGTGGATACCTCTTAGGTTATGCCTGTAGTTTTTGGGATTGAGGACTCATACAAGGATGATTCCTTATACGTTCTTAGCAATATGACATGTAGTTTCTGTTTATAAGATGAGCTCCATTACCCAGCTTCCTGCTTCACTATGCAAGATACCGAGATGGTTCCTGGAGACCGGAGATTTCCAAGTTTTTGGATATCAAGAGAAAGACGTCCATCATGTTCTTTGGGAACTGGAATCCAAGATTTGCTGTTTCCCCTTCAAAAGACCTCCGCAAAATGTGGAATCTTCCAAACTCAACATAACAATTCCTACCTGCCCACCCACAAGAATTTTCTCTACTTTGAGGTCACCTGAAACGAGGAATTTTGTAAAAATATACCTTTGATTCTGGGGAATATGATTATGGTCATAGAATTTCCCAGGAAACAAAAGGACTTCAAGGACCACATCCTTGATTACAACTAACAAGAGGACCAGAAATATCCTGAGGATCTTTACTGACATATTTAGCGTATCCATGGGGCAACTGGCTCTGAAAATGGAGGGACCAAGAAGCCCAGATTGCTGAGTAAACCTTATCAAGAGGCCCTGTAGATTCCGGAAAATGAGAATGACTAGAAACGGATTTCCTTTTCGTTCTCAGTAAGATGCCCTGATTTTTCCTGTCGATGTGGATTCCAAATTCAGTATATCAAAAGAGAGATACTCGGAAGTTTTCTAGGAACGTGGATTCCATGATTGCTGGTTACCATTAAAAGTACGTAGTAAACATTTGGCAAGTGCAAAACCCTTGTACCTTCTCAAAATAAAAAGAGACACAGAAGGGGAAAGTTTCCAAGTTTTCCTTAGGACCAGAGTTACATCCAAATAAGGCAAGAAGATTCCTTTTGTCCTGGAATCTGGCCTTAGTTGTTTCGAGGAACCTTATGAACTTGAAGTGCCCAATACCCATTTACAACTTTTAAGAATACCAGAAGGTTGCTGGACTCCTAAATGACTGATTCATAATATCCGCATTCTAAATTTCTCTGAAACATTTGGGAGCTCGAAGCTCTGTTTCTTGATTGTCCAATAACAGACACCCTGGGAATTTTTTGATTGACGATGCATACAACAATGATTCTTTATTCGTAATGAGTTGGAAGTCGTGAAGTGTCCTGTATGTGAGGACTCTCTTTCCCTAGATTCCTGTTTCGAAACCCTTACATTTATTTAGCCCTTAGTAAGACGCCATGTAGATTTTTTGATGGAGGAACCGTGCAAAACAGATTTCTTATTTTTTCTTAGCAAGAGGCCATGTAGTTTCCTTTATATGAGGATTGCTATTACATACATTAAGGCCTTGAATCCCTGATTCTTCTTTAGCCGTCAACAAGATGCCCTGTAGATGTTCAGGACTGAGGACTCGTATAACCCAGATTCCTTATTTTTGGCAACAGCCGTGCAGTTGCCTGTATATGAGTACTCCTGACCACAGGTACTGGCGTGGAAAGCTTGAGTCTTGTATAGATCTTAGGAACACGCCGTGTACTTTTTTGGGGATTGAGAAAATATATCATCCCCATTCCTTAATCTTTCTTAGGAAAAGTCAGTGCAGTTGCCTGTATATGAAGATTTCTTTTCCCAAGTTTATGCTTCAAAAACCAAAATTCGTGGTTTGCTCTAAGAAGACACCCTGAAGTTTTTATTGGGATGGAGTACACGTGTAAACCAGATTTGTTATACTCCTTTAGCAATAGAGAGTGCAGTTTTCTGTTTATGACTACCATCATCCAGATACCTACTCTCAAAACCTGAATGGTGCTTATCTCTTTGCAAGACGGTCTGTAGTTTTTTGGGATGGAAGACTCGTGTAAGCAAGATTCCTTATTCTTCCGTAACAACAGGTCGTGTAGTGTTCTGTATATGAGGACTCCCATACCTGAAATTCCTGCTCCATTCTCAGCAAGACGCCAAGATAATTCCTGGTGACCTAGAATTCCAGTTGCTTGGATATCAAGAGAAAGACTCCCATGATGTTCTTGAGGAATTGGAACCCAAGTTTG
>NW_007245719.1:0-1318 GCF_000164805.1 Carlito syrichta
TCCTCCATTATTTTCCTCTTTTATAGGCCCCTTTTTAATCTAGGGACCAAGACTACATACTGCTGGACAGACAGATTGTAAGGCAGAGGGAAATAGGTCCCAGTGTGCTCATACACCTGTTCATGGATGCTAGAATCAGCACATACATTCTGAACCACAGCTTCCCACTCAATTAAGCCTCAAAAATGCAAAAAGTACAGATTGCAGCCTACACTCCAAACTCAAAAGTGAACAAAGCCAGAAGACTCTCATAAGGAAGAACAGGATATTGAAGAAGAGAAATAAAAGCAACCCCACCTTCTCCCAAAAGCAGAATTAAAGAAGGGGAGGGAAAGGGGGAGAGAGGAAAAAAAATCTACACAAATGAAGAAAAACCAAAAGAAGAGTAGGGGTCTCTCCCAGACCCCTGGGAGGGCAGATACTGAGAAAATTGACTTCAGAATGCAAACAATGAAGAGCCCCCAGAATGAAGGGTCTCAAACTACAAATCTAGATATCAAGACATTAATGGAGAGATTAAAAAGAATTGAGGAGACACAAGGAGAAACTAGGAAGGAGCTGATATCTGAGATAACAGTAATAAAGAATACTGTGAATGAAATAAATAACAAACTGATAAGCATGGAAAGTAGAATTGCCCAAGCAGAAGAAAGAATCTCAGAGCGTGAGGACCAAAATATAGAACTAACCCAAACTCTTTAAAACACAGAAAATAAGCTCAAAAAGACAGAACAAAACCTTCAAGAGATGAGTGATTATTTCAAGAGACCGAAACTAGGAGTAATTGGCCTTCCTGAGGCAGAAAGAGAGACAGAGACCACACTGGAACAAACTTTCCATGAGATCATTCAAGAAAACTTCCCTTATCTAATCAGTGATGCAAATATTCAAACACAAGGGATTCAGAGAACACCTGCAAGACAACAAATGAGAAGACCAACTCCTAGACACATAATAATTCACCTAAACAAAGTAGGCATAAAAGAAAAAATCCTAAAGGCAGCAAGAGAAAAAGGCCAGATCATCTACCATGGAAGACCAATCAGAATAGCAGCAGATTTATCTACAGAAACCCTGCAGGCTAAGAGAGCTTGGAGCCCTATCTTCAAAGTCCTAAAAGATAAACAATTTCAACCAAGAATAACCTACCCAGCCAAGCTAAGCTTCATCAGAGAGGGAGAATTAAAAATCTTTCGCAGATATCCAATCCCTAAGAACTTATACTGCCACCAAACCACCTCTACTTGAAACACTTAAGAAAGTACTAACACAGAAGAAAAGGGAAAAAGACAACGTTCTTCACAGAGTACAGGAAAGA
>NW_007245719.1:2608-3642 GCF_000164805.1 Carlito syrichta
AAAAAACGAGAAAAAACCCAAATAAGCCCAATCAGAAACACAAAAGATGAAGTCACATCTGATCCTGAAGAAATACAAAAGATCATTAGAGACTACTACGTATACTTGTATGGAAAAACATGAAAACCTTAAGGAAATGGAGGACTTTCTGACATCACACAACCTACCTAGGTTGGAGCAAGAAGAAATTGAGACCCCAAGTAGACCAATAACATCAAGGAAATCGACTATGTAATAAGAAAACTACCTACAAAAAAAAGCCCTGGTCCAGATGACTTTTCAGCAGAATTCTACAAGACATTTAAGGAGGAGGTGATACGAATCCTACTGAAGGTATTCCAGGCAATTGAAAAAGATGGAACTCTCCCCAAATCATTTTACGAAGCCAACATCACATTGATACCCAAGCCAGGTAAAGATCCAACAAAGAAAGAGAACTACAGGCCAATATCTTTGATGAACATAGATGCTAAAATTCTCAACAAGATCCTAGCAAACTGGATTCAACAATACATCTCAAAAATCATCCATCGTGACCAAGTAGGCTTCATCCCTGGGATACAAGGCTGGTTCAACATTTGCAAAACCATAAATGTAATTAAATACATCAATAGATGTCAAAACAAATACCACATGATTATATCATTAGACGCAAAAAAAGTTTTTGTTAAAATCCAGCTCCCCTTCTTGATAAAAACCCTCAAACATCTAGGCATATGGGGAACATATCACAAAATAGTAAAAGCTATCTACAAGAAATCCACAGCCAGCGTACTCCTAAACGGACAAAAATTGGAATCATTTCCCTGAAAACTGGAACAAGACAAGGATGCCCACTCTCATCTCTCCTGTTCAACATAGTATTGGAAGTCCTGGCTCGAGCAATCAGAGAAGAGGAGGAAATCAGGGGTATCCAAATAGGAAAAGAGGAAGTCAGTTATCTCTCTATGCAGATGATATGATTGTGTACCTTGAAAACCCAAGAGAATCTGTCAAAACCTCCTTACACTGATAAAGGCCTTTGGCAAAGTCTC
>NW_007245719.1:4504-51114 GCF_000164805.1 Carlito syrichta
AGCAACCTGGATGGAACTTGAGTCTATAACACTGAGTGACCTCTCACAGAAACAAAGATCCGAGTATCACATGTTCTCACTCATATAATGGATCTTGAAGATCCAATGTAATACTATAGGAAAATGACTGACAGTAGTGGGAAACTATGGAGGGGGGGAGATGGGATTAACGGTAGCAAATATCTGTCTGGGGACAGGGAAGAATCTCTTATCAACAGGGTACCTGAATGAAACGTATTTGTATACCTAACCCTTAACTGTACCCCACAACATCATAATAAAAATATTGAGTATATAAAAAGAAAAAGAAACATACTTACAATTCTCTCCAGTTTTCCGTGGTAGTGGCAGTTAGGCTTGGGTTCCAGGAGTGTCCACAGAGGATAGTCTTAGGGCTGTAGGGACGAGTTGGGATGGAACCCACAACCTGGGAGGGGGTTGGGGTGAAGTGTGTCAGGCTCAGGGGAGGAGCTGGACCAGAGTCTGACCTTCTCTAAAGTCCACACCTTGGACACTACCTCCTGATCCTGTGTGTTCACCTCTCCTCACCAGCTCTGACCCACACGCCAGACATCTTTATCCTGCTCTGTAACTGGCATTATTAACCCATGGGGCTGGAAGTCCCTTCATTCCTGGGCTCTGCAGTGTGTCAACAACATCCTCTAGGCAGTAGATGCCAGCAGCAGTACGCCACCCATGCCTAGTGTGACTGTAGAAACTATCACCACATGCTGTCAAATGCTCGTGTGGGTAGACTATCCTCCAATTGTAATCCTAAGGCCTAGACAGCACCGCGACTCTTAGGCTAGGGAGGGATCATTCTCAGGACAAAGTAAGGGACCCGGGGACACCTCAACCCAGGCAGCAGGACTTTTATATCCTGGTCCCGTCCATTCCTCATCGCCCATAGATCCTCAGGGGTCCCTTTGAGCACCAAAAAGACAGGAGGAACATTCATGAAGTTCCATAGACCTGGCAGGTAGGACCCCACATGTGGGACAGACTCTTGTGTTCCAAGGAAGCCCCAAAGTGGAAGGTGGGATTGATGGGCTCCTTCTCTGTTCCCCTCTGTCTTGGTTTCTTGAATCTTTGGGTCGTGGAGATGAGGATGAGCTCTGACCATGTGTGGGTTTGAGGTCCTTTTCTAGAAAGGGCCAAGGTATCCTGCTCTTCCCAGCCTCTGTGGGTTCCCAGACCTTCCCTTCCTCTCACATCCCTTTCTCTGCTCTCCCAGGGAGCCCAGGAACATCTGTCTCAAAGATGCAGTGGCCACGTCTGTCAGCAGACAGAGAGAGGGCTATGGGGGCTGAGGCAGAAGTGACCCTCATTTTCCCACAGAGTCCCCAACTCAGGACCCAAGAATCTGTCTGGAAGTGCTCCAGTCCGTGATGGTGAAGGAAGGTCTGTGCATCCTAGTGCCCTGCAGGATCTTCTATCCCAGGGAGTACTGGGATGACTCCAGCCCTGTCCACAGGTACTGGTTCCGGAAAGGGGCCAAGAAATAGTGACTATCCAGTGGCCACAAACAAGCAACACCAACAAGTGCAGAAGGAGATATAGGACTGATTCCACCTCCTTGGGGACCCCCCAGACCAACAACTGCCAGAAGGATGGACCAGGGTACTTAATTTTTTCAATTGGAGTGAGGAAGGATGACATACACTTACAATTCTCCCCACTCCCTATATATGTGACAGATAAAGCACCAGCTTCAGGAGCAACCAAGGGACAGTTTATGGGGCCATAGAGAAGGGCCAGGATGGGACTCCCAACATGGGAGGGGGTTGGGGTGAGGTATGTCTGGCTCAGGGGGAGCTGGACCAGAGCCTAAGCTTCTCTCAGGGCCACACCTCAGACTCTCCCCTCTGATCCTGTGTGTCCCCATCTCCTCAACAGACATGATCCCCATCATCCTCATTCCTGAGTCCCTGGAGTCTGGTCATCCCAGAATCATGACCTACTCTGTGACCTGGGCCTGTGAACTGGGGTTGGCCCCCATGATCTCCTGAATGGTGGCCTCCATGTCAACCCTGCTCCCTACCAGAACACACTCCTCAGTGCTCACACTCATCTCATGGCCCCAGGATCATGGCATCATCCTCACCTGTCAGGTGACCTTGCCTGGAACTGGTATGACTGGTACAAGAGCCATCTATCTCAATGAGTCCTGTAAGAGATAGGCCCAAGTCCCTTATGAGGGGCATCCCCAAGGGCAGTGGGATAGGGGCAGGGCTGGGCATGAGTGTTCAGTCCTGGAATTCAGGCTGTGACTGGGGGTAAGGAAGACACTGGCTCCTCCTTCCCCATCTATGCAGCTCCTGGGAGAGAGGGTCAGTGTTCACTACCCGCAGTCTGATGTGGATCTGCCATGTCTTTCTGTCCGGATGCTTCTCAGAACTTGACCATGACTGTTATCCGAGGAGACAGCACAGGTAAGATAGAGCCCACTCCTTGGGTGGGGAAGCAAGGCCTTCAGCCCAGGTTAGGGCCCCTCCTCATTATGGACTCACCTAGTCACCAGAGACACCTCGTGTGTGAACCCAGGGCCTCTCCAAAACCTCACCCCACGTGGCCGCCAGAGGACCTGCCCAATTCGCCCCTCACTACTTCCAGAATCCTTCTACACACACCTTCCCTGGCCCACCAAAAGGACAGGATGACATTCACACAGCAGGATCAGCCTTGAGGCCCTCATCTTCGGTCTCCTGAGCATACTTCTTTGTCTCGACTCTTTATTTGCCCCAAAAGTTCTGAACTAAGACCTTCTGGACAGGTGATGATATCACATGGGCTAACATCCAAAACGCACAGCAGTGTCTGTCCCCAGAAGCCCGTCCCCTTCCCCAGAATCGACCCGTGTCCAACTAGGCTGCTCTAAGCCTTGCTGTGTTCACCTGAAGGATCTCAGAGGTCATTTGACTTCAGTAGGGAGAACTGCCCATTGCACAGGCGGATCCTGATTCTGTGGACATTTTCTTTTCATGGAGAGTTAGGGATTTAATTGTGTTCTACAACACACATGCAAGAGCAAATAATCTTGTATTTAATTTCACATAGAATATCTAAGTCAGTGAGATTAGCTTCTAAGGGCAAAGTAGAGCTGTGGAGTATGTTCTTTCTAATTTTTGAGTGATGTGGACAAATTGTCCGCCTGAGGGGCGGACAGGTTGACATTCCCAACAGTGAAAGGTGACAGTGTGTGTGTCCTGCACTTCATCTCTGTCAGCTCCCCTCACTAGTCTCTTTCTGTGTCCTTCCCCTATCTTCAGATCTCTCTGCCTCTCTGATCCTCTTGTCTCTTTTTCAACAGCAGCCTCAACCCTGAGAAATGGCTCATCTCTCTCAGTCCTGGAGGGCAATCTCCTTGCTTGGTCTGTGCTGTCAACAACACTCCTCCTGCCAGGCTGAGCTAGACCCGGGGGGACCTGACCCTGAGCCCTTCACAGCCCTCGAACCCCGGGGTGCTGAAGCTGCTCCGAATGCAACTCTGGGATGAAGGAGTTCCCAGCTTGTCTCCCTGAGCCTCTCCCTGCAGAGTGAATGTCAATGACCTTCAGCTCCCGTCCAATGACCTTCAGCTCCCAAGTCTCTGAGCAAGTCCTACCCTGGGACCAGTAGGGGACAGGGATGTGCTCAGCTCAGTCTCACACACAGCTGTGGGGCCTGGATTTCCACAGGACCTGAGTCCTCTGTTCACTGCAGGACAGTCTTGGTAGGGGTAGGTGTGAGGCCTGGACTGATCATTCCCCACATCCATATATGCTAGAAGGGTCTGGAGATGCCATGTCCATATCCTAATAAGAGAAAAAGGACAGAGGGTTGTGGTTTAGCAGATGAATCCACCTAATCACATTTATTTGCAGGGAAATCAGGGCCCCTGGCAGATGTGTTTCTGGTGGCCCTCAGGGAGACAGCTGTGAAGATCCTGCTTCTGTCTCTTCCTCATCTTCCTCAGGTGAGTGCCACCCCAGGGACTAAGGAGAGGTTTGGACAGGCCAGAGACATAATGCGGATTCCTTGTTCTAGTGTTGGAGGGACCTGAACAAGTCAAAGAATGAGGCAGGAGGTTGAAGTACGAATGAGAATCCACATGGTGAACAGTTGTCTGTTCACAACACTGGCTGAGTGTCCAGGTTACAGAGGTTCCTGCTATCATCAAGGGGATCTTGGGGGCTTGACTCTCTCTACTCTCTGTCCTTAGTCTCCTCCAGCCACTTAACAGGTCCAGGGAGGTGACTCTGCAACCCTTCCACCCTGATCTGGCCACACTGACAGCCCCTGGTCTCTTCACTCAGAGTGACATCCCACAGGAGGAAGGAGGTACAGGCAGCAGCCGGCATGGAGGATGCAAACACTGTCACGGTTCATCTCTCAGGTGAGCTTTGTGGGCATCTCACCACTCAACATTCCACTGGACACCTCCCCCAGGGGACTCCAGGATTGCTTTGCTCAGCATGGCCAAAGTCGAGCCATCCATTCTCCTCCTCAAACCCGCTTCGCCCCCTGGGATCCACCCTCCCACTGATGACATGGCAGTCCCCTCTCCATAGTCAAAACCAGGGTGTTTCCATGCCTTTATCTCCCTCCCTCCCCAGATTCCATTCATCACTGACTCTCGTCCCTCCTCCTCCTAAGCATGACTCCTCTTGGTACCCTCTTCTCCATCCTGATTCTGATCATTCCTATGGCCACACCTCTTCTTCCCTGGTCACTGAGCCCACCTCCCTCATGCCTTCCTTTCTCCCCAAAACAGGCCTGCAGACTGTGCTTCCAGATGTCTCCTCTTCCATGTCATCCATGGTCTGAACAGCCGTGTTTCCCTCCATTGCTGGTGAGCCAGGTACCAATGCCACCGTCAGGACCAAGGGCCATGCACAGACTGTCTCTGCAGCACTCTATACTAGATGTCATGCAAATGGCCAAGGATTACATTAAAAGATGCTCATCATCGTTATTCAGTTCACAAACTGCACAGGAAATACTACTACACATGTCTGGAGAGTTGATTAAAAGGAAGACATCAAAAGAAAACTGAAAACTAACAGACCTAAACATATGCATGGGTGTGGAGAATTTGAAGACTTTTGGCACTGCATCTAAAATGATTAACCCTGTAAAAAGCCTATAAATTTCCTTTTATAGTGGTTTTCTCCTTTAAAATTTAAGTGTAGAATCACCACATGATCCACGTATTCCAATCTGGATACTTTCCCCAAAATCGAAAGCATAGACTTAAGCAGATAGTGTACACCAGTGTCTTTCACAGCACTATTTACAGGAGCTGACATGTGGAAGAGACCCCAGTTTCCATGGACAAATGAATGGATAGGAAAAAAGTTCTATGTCCATAAAATGGAACACTCTCCAGCCTTAAAAAGGAATGGATGGAATTTTCCTCCATATTACAGCATAATCGAACCTTGAAACAATGGACAAAGTAAATGAAGCCAGACACTAAGCAACAGATAGTATATGACCCTGCCCTTGTGACCTACCTAGAATAGGCAAGTTCATCAGGACAGAAAACAAAACGTGGCCCTGGGGCTGGGAAAGGGAGAGGGGATAGGGAATGAATGTGCAATGAGTGCAGAGTTTCTCTTTGAGATGAGGAGAAAGTTCTGAAAATAGACAGTGGCAACAGTTGCAAAACAATGTGAAAGTGTTTGATGCCACTGAAGTGTATACTAGAGAGTGTTAAGACATCAAATGTTATGTTTCATATATTTCACCAAATAAAAGCAAAAACTAAAGCTATCTCTGTCATTAAGTTGTTGTTATGCTAGAGACCTGGAGAAAAATAATAATAATAAAATGGGAGCCTGTGGGATGGTGACCTGTGTTGGGAAGGACCATTCAAGGATAGTCTTTGTAAGAATCTGAGGACAGTTTCTTGGTCTTTTGGTTGAAGAGGTCATGTCAGGTAAAGATGTGAAGTAGTGAAGAAGAAGACTCTGTGTCTGCCTAAGAGAAGTTCTCCAAGGGGAAGGAAAAAGGGAAAGAGGAGTGCAGGACTCAGAGGTAGCATCAGGCCTGGGAGCTATGGAACACCCAAAGGCCCATAACTGAGGCAGTTGGAGGCAATTTGAGGGGGTAGCTGGGAGGATGGTGAAGACCACATGGGGCCCTGAAGCCACACAGGAACCTGAAGCCGTTGGAGTGAGCAGAGACACTCCTGGACTTTCTCTCTAACAGGACCCCGTGGCCAACTTGATCAGAACAGGCCCAAGTGAGTCACAGCAGCCTCAGAGAGATGGGAAGGCCTTGAGGAAATATATGTCCCCTCCTGTTTTTAATAAGCTCATCTACTCCAGCTTATGGACAAAGTTAGGGGACAATATGGGACAGGAAGATCCACGAGGCTGAGTGGAATGAAACAGACATCAATTTTCTATATGCACAAAATCTTTGGAAAACATGTGCAAATTCATAGAATTCAAGGTTGAGTGCTCAGATGATAAATCACATAGAAAAACAAGGAGACAATAAGCATTAAATGAGGCTCAGGACTCCTTCAGGAGGGAGGAGACATGGTCCATAAGGAAAAGGGATACATGGCGGGATCCTGGGTTCTCCCCATGTTCTGTTTCTCAGAAGTTCATTTTGTGTGAATCATTGGGTTGTCCTTTGGGGATCACTTATGTCTCTATGTCTCATGTTCTCCTCAATCAAATTTCAAAAACACTGGCTATAGATATAAGGAGCTCCCCCACCCAATATCCCTCTTCCTCCCAACCCAGTCACAAGGTTAGAAATAATCTCCTTTTGAATTCTTGGGTCTGTTTCTTCATTCATGAAATCCTGATAGTCCCAGAGATGGTGTCCTTACTCCAATCTCCTGTGTACCAGGACTCCTGGGTAAGAAACGTCAGAAGCAAAGCCCTGGGGGTGGCAGAGGCGACACACTCTGGAATGACCAGGGGACAAGTGGCTTAGTGAACAGACAGCAGGGAGAAAATCCCACCTGGTGCCCACAGAGCTATGAAAAGAAAGAAATGTCCACCCCTTTCAAAACCCGCCCCATCTCTCTGACTCTCATCCCTTCAAACCCCACTGCTCAACGCTCACAGCCTCAGACTCCCAAGGCCTCCTGCGAGCGGGGCTCCTCTGGTGTCCTTGTTGTGTGTTGACACACAGAACCCTCAACTCCACAGCCCCTTGTCCATTACTCAGTCCTCCTGAGACCCAACCTCCAATCTAGGTGAGAGACTCCCTTCCTTCCTGTGTGACCTCACTCAGGTTCCTGTCATGGGAGCTCAGACATCAGGAAACTTGTTGTCTCCCCACAGAGACACCTTGGAGAAAGTGTCCAGGTCTGGTGTGTTGACCTCATCATAAAGAGAGTGGATGCCCACCTCGTGGATGTGGAGGGAGGGAGGAGAGGCTGTGCTCACCTCACTCTTCCCCATATCTCCTGTCCCAGAGTCCTTCCCCTGAAATGCACAAATATCCACAGCCTGTGACTCAGGTTTGTGGCCAGAGGGGACCCATTCTGACTTTGCAGAAAACATCACCAGAGGGGAGAAACGAGACAAGCAGGCAGGGTCGATCTCTGTATGGGGTGTGATTTGGGGTGAGCCTCTGGCCTCAGTGTCTCCAAGAGTAAATTTGAGTGGTGAATGTTTATCTCCAAGGGCTGACCCTGACCTGACAATATCTGGGTGTGAGGTTCCTCCTCTGAGGAGGTCACTTTCTGGCCTCACCTCGGTTTCCTGTGGGGCCTCCTCTGAGTCTTGAGCTCTTAGTTCCTGAGAGAAGAACCTTGAGAAACAGACTTTCCCTGGCCGCTCTGGCACCTACCAGCCCAGGCATGCTGCTGCTGTGGCTGTCCCTGCTCTGGGGGACAGAGGGGACGGAGGGACAGGGTCAGTTCGGAGATGGTTACAGGCTGAGTGTGCATCAGCCAGTGATGGTGCAAGAGAACCTATGTATCTCTGTGCCCTGCTCCTTCTCCTACCCCTGGAACAGCTGGACTGACTCTGCCGCAGTTTATGGCTACTGGTTCTGGCAAGGGGCTGATACAACCCAGGATGCTCCAGTGGCCACAAACAACCCAGATTGAGAAGTGCAGGAAGAGACCCAAGGCCAATTCCACCTCCTCGGGGACCCTGGGACCAACAACTACTTCCTGAGCATCAGAGATGCCAGGAGAAGGGACCAGAGGGCATACTTCCTTCATGTAGAGAGAGGACACATGAAACACACTTATAATTCTACTCAGCTTTCCGTGGTTGTGACAGGTAAGGTGCAGAATCCAGGAGTTTCCACAGAGGAAGATCATAGGGCTGAAGGCTGATATGGGATAGAACCCCCAACCTGGGAGGAGGTTGGGGTGAAGCCTGTCGGGCCGAGGGGAGGAGCTGGACCTGAGTCTGAGCTCCTCTCAGGGCTGCATCTCAGACTCTCCTTCTGATCCCGTGTGTCCCTTACTCCTCACCAGCTCTGACACACATGCCAGACATCTTCATTCTGCTCTGACATTGGCATTGTTGACACATGGGGCTGGATGTCCCTTCATGCCTGGACTCTGCAGGGTGTTAGCAGCATCCCCTGTGCTGCAAATGTCAGTAGCAGCACCCCACCTATACCAAATGTGAGAGTAGAAACTATCACCACATATTGTCCAATTGCAATCTTTAGGCCTAGACAACACCGTGACTCTCAGGCCAGGGAGGGATCATGCTTTGGACAAAGTAAGGGGTCCAGAGGCACCTCAGACCAGACAGCAGGACTCTTAGATCCTGGTTCTTTCCATCCCTCATGGTCCAGAGTTCTGCAGGGGTACCTGTTAGCCCCAAAAGACAGAAGGAAACTTCATGAAGATCCATAGACCTGGCAGGCAGGACCTGACATTGTGCCTGTCTCTTATGCTCCAAGGAAGTCCCAAAGTGGGAGGTGGGACTTGATATCTGCTCCTTCTCTTCTCCTCTCTGTCTGAGTTTCTGGGGTCTTTGGGTTGGAGAGGAGGATGAGCTCTGACCACGGGTGGGTTTGAGGTTCCCCTTCTAGGAAGGGCCGAAATCTCCTGCTCTTCCCAGCCATTGTGGTCCCCAGCATTTCCACTCTCCTCCCATACCCATCTCTGCTCACCCAGGGTGCCTAGGAACCTTTGCATCAGAGATGCAGTGGCCACTTCTGTGGGGAGACAGAGAGAGGGGCATTGGGGGCTGAGGTAGAAGTGATCTTCGTTTCCCCACAGAGTCCCCGACTCAGGACTCGAGAATCTGGCTGAAGTGCCCGAGTCCGTGAGAGTGCAGGAGGGTCTGTATATCCTCGTGCCCTGCAGGGTCTTCTACCTCTGGGAGTGCTGGAATGACTCCAGCTCTGTCCACAGACACTGGTTCCAGCAAGGGGCCAAGATAAACAGCGACTATCCAGTGGCCACAAACAAGCAACAATAAGTGCAGAAGGAGACCCAGGGCCGATTCCACCTTCTCGGGGACCCCCAGACCAACAACTGCTCCCTGAGCATCAGAGATACTAAGAAGACAGATGCGAGGAAATACTTCTTTCATGTGAAGAGAGGAAAAATAAAATAGTTACAATTCTCCCCAGCTCCCTGAACGTGTGACCGATAAGGCCTGAGCTCCAGGAACAGCCAAAAGGAAGATCATGGGACCACAGGGCAGAGCTGGGATGGGACTGGGACGATATTGGGGTGAAGCGTGTTTGGCTCATGGAAGGAACCTGAACAGAGCCTGAGCTCTCAGGGCCACACCTCAGACCTTCCCTCCTGATCCTGCATGTCCCTCTCTCCTCACCAGCCCTAACCGACACACCCAACATCCTCATCTCATTCTGACTTTGGCATAGTTGACACCTGGGGCTGGAGGCATCTTTCTAGCTGAGACTGTCCTATACTCGGCAGGGTGTGGTCAGCATCCTCTACTCACCAGATGCCCACAGCACTACTCTGCCTCCACCTAGTGAGATGGTAGAAACTGTGGCTACTAAACATCAAATGCCCATGGGGGTAGATCTTCACCAGATGCAACCCTTAGATCCTGACAACGCTGTGATTCTCAGGCCAGGCCAAGGAGGGACACTTCCTGGTGCAAAATAAGGGGCTCCAGACTCACCTCAGCCTGGGAAGCAGGACACTTAGATCATAGTCCTCTCTATCCCACATGTCTCAGAGGTCCTCAGGTGTCCTCGCTGAGCCCCCAGAAAACATCAAGGATTTCCAAGGAGGTCCATAGACCTGGCAGGCAGGTCTCACATTTGTAGTCCTGGCTTTAGGGCTCTAGGGATGCCCCAAATTAGGAGGTAGGACACAGTCTCTGATCCTACTTTGCTCCCCTCCTCATGAATCTCTGTGGCTTGGAGCTCCCCCACTCTGTGTGGGAACCCAGAGCTCTGACCATGTGTGTGTCTGAGTTGAAGTTCCTCTTCTGGGGACCACTGAGGTCTCCTGCTCCTCCCACCCTCCGTAGGACCTCAACTCTCCCCCTCCACAGGACTCCCCTTCTCAGCTCAAACAGGGAGCCCAGAGCTCTCTACTTCAGCGATGCTGTCGCCACTTCTGTGAGCAGGCAGAGAAAGGGACAGTGAATGCTGGGGCAGAAGTGACCCTTGTTACCCCATAGAGCAACGGACTCAGGATCTGAGAATCCGGCTGGAAGCACCTGAGTTGATGACAGTGCAGGAGGGTCTGTGCGTCCTTGTGCCCTGCAGGGTCTTCTATCCCTGGGAATGTTGGGATGACTCCAGCCCTGTCCACAGACACTGGTTCTGGCAAGGGGCCAACATAAACAGAGACTATCCAGTGACCACAAACAAGCAATATCAACAAGTGCAGAAGGTGATCCAGGGCTGGTTCCACCTCCTTGGGGAACCCCGGACCAATAACTGCTCCTTGAGCATCAGAGATGCCAGGAGAAGTGACCAGGTGACATACTTCTTTTAGGTGGAGAGAGGAAAGATAAAATACAGTTACTATTCTCCCCAGCTTTCTGTGGTTGTGACAGGTAAGACTCAGGCTCCAGGCATATCCTAGGAGGAAGGTCGTAGGTCAAGAGTGGATGGAACCCCCAAGAGGGAGGAAGTTGGGGTGAAGCGTGTCAGCCTCAGGGAAGGAGCTGGACAAGAGTCTGAACTTCTCTCAGGGCCACACCTAGGACCCTCTTTCCTGATCCTGGGAGTCCCCTTTCCCTCAACAGCTCTGACCCACATACCGGACATCTTCATCTGGCTCTGACATTGTCATTGTTGACATATGGGCTGGATATGCCTTCATTCCTGGGCTCTGCAGGGTGTCATCAGAATCCTCTATGCAGTATATTCCAGCAGCACTACCCCATTCATGCCTATGTGACAGTAGAAACTGTCACCACAAATTGTCAAATGCTCATGTGGGTAGAATATTCTCCACCTGCAATCCTTGGGCCTAAACAACACTGTGACTCTCAGGTCAGGGAGGGATCATCTTGGAACAAAGTAAGTGGCCCAGGGGCACCTCAGACTGGGCAGCAGGACTCATAGATCCTGGTTCTGTCCATCCCTCATGGCCCAAAGTTCCTCAGGGGTCCCTGGTGAGCCCCCAAAAGACAGGAGGAACCTTCTGAAGGTCCATAGACCTGGAAGGCAGGACTAAAAATGTGGGCCTGTCTCTTGTGTTCCATGGAAGCCCCAAAGTGGGAGGTTGGGTTTGATATCTGCTCCTTCTCTGCTCCTCTCTGTTGGGTTTCTTGGGTCTTTCGGTCGTGCAGAGGTGGATGAGCTCTGACTACAGGTCGATTTGAAGTTCCTCTTCTAGGAAGGGCCAAAGTCTCCTGCTCTTTCCAGCCTCCGTGGGTCCCCAGCCCTTCCCCTCCACTCACGTCCCCTTCTCTACTCACTCAGGAGCCCAGGAACCTCTTCCTCAAAGATGTAGGAGCCATTTCTATAGGTAAACAGAGAGAGTGGAATTGGGAACTAGGGCAGAAGTGACCTTTGTTTCCCCACAGAGTACCCAACACAGGATGCGAGAATCGAGCTGGAAGTGCCCAGGTCCATGACGGTGAAGGAGGGACTGTGCATTATCATGCTCTGCAGGGTTTTCTACCCCTCGGACCTTTGGGCCATGAGGGATGGACAGAACCAGGATCTATGAGTCCTGCTTGCCCAGTCTGAGGTGCCTCTGGGCCACTTACTTTGTCCCAAGATGATCCCTCCCTGACCTGAGAGTCACAGTGTTGTTTAGGCCCAAGGATTGCAGTTGGAGAATATTTCTACCCCAGTGCCCTGTCCACGGACACTGGTTCCAGCAAGGGGCCAATATAAGCAGCTACTATCCAGTGGCCACAAACAAGCAACACCAACAAGTGCAGAGGGAGACACAGGGTCGATTCCACCTCCTCGGGGACTCCCAGACCAACAACTGCTCCATGATCATCAGAGATGCCCAGAAAAGTGACCAGGGGACATACTTCTTTCAGGTCGAGAAAGGAAAGATAAAATACATTTACAATTCTCCCCAGTTCTCTGTACACATGACAAGTAAGGTACCAACTCCAAGAGCAGCCAAGGGGAAGTTCATGGGACCACAGGAAAGGACTGAGATGGGACCCCTATACTGGGAGGTGATTGGGGTGAAAGGTGTCAGGCTCAGGGAGAAGGTGAACCAGAGCCTGAGATTCTCAGGGCCATATCTCGGACCGTCCCTATTGATCCTGTGTGTCCCCTCACCTCTCCAAACCTGACCCACAACATCCTCATCCTGGAGACTCTGGGGTCTGGCCATCCCAGCACCTGATCTGCTCAGATCCTGAGTCCTCTGTTCACTGCTGGACAGTCTTGATTGGGGACGAGGTGAGGCCTGGACTGATCATGCTCCAAATCCATGAATGGATAGAAAAAATGGTCTATGTCCATAAAATGGGACACTCTCCAGTCTTATAAAGGAATGGATGGAATTCTCATCCAGATTACAACACAATTAAACCTTGAAACAATGGGCAAAGTGAAGGAAGCCAGACAAAAAACAACAGATAGTATATGATACTGCCCATTTGACCTACCTAGAATAGGCAAGTTCATCAGGACAGAAAACAGAATGCAGCCCAGAGACTGGGAAAGGGTGAGGGGATGGGGAGTGATTGTGCAATGGGTGCAGAGTTTCTGTTTGAGATGAGGAGAAAGTTCTGAAAATAGACAGTGGGGATGGTCGCGTAACAATGTGAATGTGTTTGATGCCACTGAAGTGTACCCTGGAGAGTGTTAAGATGGCAAATGTTATGTAATAAATATTTGACCAAATAAAAGCAGAAAAAAGATTATCTCTGTCATTAAGTTGCTGTCATTTTAGAGACCAGAAAAAAATAATAATGAAATGAGAGCCTGTGGGCTTGTGATCTGTGTTGGGAAGAAAACCATGCTGGAAAGGGTCCTTTCGACAATCCGGGGACAGATTCTGGTCTAATGGTTGATGAGGTGATGTCAGGTAAAGACATGGAGTGTCGAGGATGCATGCTTTGTGTCTGCTTAAGAAAAGAGTCTCCCGGGCCTGGGAGCTGTAGACAAACCTGGAGGCCCAGGTCTGAGGCAGTGGGAGGCAGAAGGAGGAAGCAGCAGGGAGGACGGTGCAGACCACGTGAGGCCCTGAAGCCACACAGGAATCTGGAGGCTTTGGGTGAGCAGAGACACACCTGGACTTTCCCTCCAACAGGACCCCATGGCCATCTTGGTCAAAACAGGCCCTAATGGGTCATGACAGCCTCAGAGAGATGGGAAGGCACCTCTGGATCACCCAGGAGGAGGGCTAAGGCTTGAACCAGGGAGGCAGGGTGAGGACATGTTTAGGGATGTATGTGGAAGGTCAAACTCAGATGAGTTTCTAAAGAATGTGATCAGCGAGGGGAAAAGAGAAAAAAAAGATGATGCCAAAATGTTCCCCCTGAGCACCTGGAAGAAAGGAACTGTGCCCATAGAAATCTGTAGAAAGAGGGTCTTGAGGGAGGATGTCAATTTTGAGGGGTCACATGACAGACAATTGGAGAAGTCACATAGACAGCTGGATACAAGTGTTGGACACCAAGAGAGGGGTGCCGATGAGACATGTTGAGATTATAGTGACCATAACAGCTTACAACTTTTAGGTAGTTGTCTTCCTTATCTAAGCCTTTGATATTGTGCTTTCTCTTACCTGAGGGACAAGACACTGAGCTAGTTTGTCTGAAAGACCAAAATTGCATAACTTTGATGATAATAGGTTGTTAAGATTGTTCATTTAATTGTTACTTATTGTTGTTCATCCTTTTTTTTTTTTTTTTGAGTTGGAGTCTCACTCTGTCGCCCAGACTGGAGTGCAGTGGCCGCTCCCGGCCACCGCAGCCTCAACCTGCCGGGCTCCGGCGATCCTTCCACCTCAGCCTTCCGAGTAGCCAGAATTATAGGCGTGTGCTACCACACCCAGCTAATTTTTTTTTTGATTTATTGTAGAGATGAGGTTTTGCCTGCCCAGGCGGGTCTCGAACCCACAGGCTCAGGCAATCCACTCACCTCAGCCTCCCAAAGGCGCGGGATTACAGGCTGAGCCACCGAGCTCGGCTGTTGTTCATCTTATATTGTGCTAATTTGTAAATTAAAGTTAATTATTGATCTGTGTATTTAGGAAAGCTTGTACTGTATATTGGGATTAGGAATCTCTGTGGTTTTTGGCACCCAAGGAGGTTCTGGACCTCCTCCACCATAGATGGGGGTACCCCACAGTGCACATTTTCCTAGTGCAAAATGATTTAACAGAGCCAAGAGGGGAAGTAACCAAGTGTTTCTAAACAGATGGACGGAAAACAGAAGTAGTCTGTGCATGCAGTAGTACAGTATTCAACCCAAGAAAGGAAATAAATTCTGATACGTGGAGCAATGCAAGTGAACCTTGAAAATATTCTCCTAAGAGAAATGCGCTGGTCATGAAAATTCAAACACTGTAGGATTCCACTTCCATGTGATGACATGTGGAGTCACCTTCCTAGACAGTAAGTGCAGTAGGGGGTGCCAGGAGCAGAGAGGGAAAGAGGGAGATGCTATTTCAGGCAGACACAGTTTCAGTTTTGCAATATGAAAGAGTTCTCAAAGCTGGTCCACAACCATGTGAGTATGCCTAACAGTACTGAGTTATTCATCTATAATAAGTACAATGATGACATCTGTGTTCTGTGTATTTCACCACATTTAAAACTTTTCTGGGGGCAACCCCTTCGGATCCCCTCCCATTGTGGGAGCTTTTCTGTCCTTTCAATAAATCCTGCTTTCTCAAAAAAATTTTTATGAAAAAGGGGAAATTGATATAAGGTAGAGAACCCAAGAGAGAGCCCAGGAGCATCCAATGAGAAAGAAGAAACTGAAAAGAACCAGTTGAGAACCAGGTTGTGTCAGTCTACCCTATCCTAGGTACATCCACTTATTGTGGGGTCTAGACTTTATTTCCCAACAACACTATGGATTCCTGAACCCATTAGTCTCTCTCAGTGCATCTATTCCCATCCATCAAACAATATTTCCCAGCTAGATAATTACCTGCTTATTGTTGATTGTCTGCTTCTTGTATCCAAGAGTAAGTTGGACGAGGTCAAACCTGCATCTTCTTGAGGATCTCTTCTGTATCCACACCTACCCAAGCTCTGCCCCTTAGAGGAACTCAATAGGAAACCATAATTTTTTGATTCTTTGTCTCCTCAATCCACCATCACGCATGTGTCACTTGAGTAAATTACCTACAGGTGGATATATTGAAGGACCATTATTTAACTTACCACATCATCCAATAGGATAACCATTATTAGTGTAAATATTTTAGGAAATGGTAAACAGAAAGGAGATAAATAGAATCCCAGAAATGTGGAAGAAATGAATGACTCACTCAGCAATGATCCCATCCTCAGTCTCCCCAAGGCACCCACTGCCAGTTATGACCTTCTCCTCCCTTACTAGGGGTCACCAGCTGGCATCCTGGCCACGAGGAAATGTCTGTCCCCTCCTGTTTTGAATAAGTTAATCTACTCCAGTTTATGGACAATGTTAGGGTACAGTATGGGAAGGGAAGATCCATGAGGCTGAGTGGAAGGAAATAGACAGCAATTTTCTGTATGTACGAAGTCTTCGGAAAACATGTGCAAATTCATAGAATTCAAGGTCACGTGCTCAGATGATAAACCACATAGAAAAACAAGGAGACAATTAGCATTAAATGAGGCTCGTGGCTTCAGGAGGAGGCATGAACCATAAGAAAAGGGAACACGTGGTGGGGGACCTGGGTTCCCTCAATGTCCTATTTTCCAGAAGATGTGCGTTTTAGTGAATCACTGAGTTGTCCTTTTGGGGTCACTTTTATGTCTATGTCTCATGGTCTCCTCAATCAAATTTCAAGAAACTGGTCATGGGTATAAGGAGGCTCCCTCTCCGATATCACTCCTTCTCCCATCCCCATCACAGGGTTAGAAATACTCTCCTTTTGAATTCTTGGGCCTATTTCTTCAATCATGAATTTCTGACATCCTTGCAGGGACAGACCCAAAGATGATGTCCTTGTTCCAGTCTTCTGTGCACCAGGACTCTTGGGCCAGAACCTTCAGGAGCAAAGCCCTGGGAGAAACAGATCTGACATACTCTGGAGTGACCAGGGGACATGTGGCTCGGTGAACTGACAGCAGGGTGGAATCTCACCTGGTGACCAGAGAGCTATGAGGAGAAAGAAATGTCTGCTTCTTTACCTTTACCCCACCTTTACCTCTGACTCTTGTCCCTTCAAATCCTACTACTCAACAGTTACAACCTCAAACTCCCAGGCCTCTGGTGTCCTTGGCATGTGTTGACACACAGAACACTCAGTTCCACAGCCCCAGGTCCATTGGTCAGTTCTCCTGAGACCCAATCTCCAACCTAAAGGGTAGACTCTCACACAGGAGCTCAGACATAGGACACTTGTTGTGACTCCTTGGGGACAGTGTCCAGGTCTGGCGGGTTAGCCTCATCGTGCAGAGAGGGGTTGCCCATCTCGTGAATGTGGAGGGAGGGAGGAGTGACTGTGCTCACCTCACCTGCCCCCATCTCTCCTGTCCCTGAGTCCCTCCCCTGAAATGCACAAATATCCACAGGCTGTGACTCAGGGTGGTGGTCAGAGAGGACCCATTCTGACTTTGCAGAAAACCTCACTAGAGGGGAAAGGCGAGACAGGCAGGCAGGCAAAGGTGGAGCTCTGCATGGGGTGCAATTTGGCCTCAGTGTCTCCAGGAGTGAACACGGGTGGGTAAGGTTTATCTCCAAGGGTTGACCCATTCCTGACAGCATATGAGTGTGTGGTTCCTTCTCTGGGGAGGTCACTGTACTGGCCTCACCCCGGCTTCCTGTGGGGCCTCCTCTGAGACTTGAGCTCTTAGTTCCTGCGAGAAGAACTCTGAAGAACGGACATTCCCGGCAGCCCTGGAACCTCCCAACCCAGATGTGCTGCTGCTGCTGCCCCTGCTCTGGGGGATGGAGGGGACAGAAGGACAGGGACACTTCAAAGATGGTTGCAGGCTGAGATTGCAGACGTTAGTGGTGGTGCAGGAGGGCCTGTGGGTTTTTGTGTCCTGCTCCTTCTCCTACACTGAGATAAGTTAGACTAATTCTGACCCAGCTTTTGGCTACGATTTCCAGAAAGGAGCCAATACAAACTGGGATGTTCCAGTGGCCACAAACAACCCAGCTCGAGAAGTGCAGGAGGAGACCCAGGGCCAATTCCACCTCCTCGGGGACCCCTGGATCCAAAACTGCTCCCTGAGCATCAGAGACGCCAGGAGAAGGGACCAGGGGACATACTTCTTTCGAGTGGAAAGAGGAAGTATGAAACACACTTACAATTCTCCCCAACTTTTCATGGTTGTGACAGGTAAGGCTCGGGCTCCAGGTGTGTCCACAGAGGAAGGTCGTAGGGCTGCAGGGCCAAGTTGGGATGGAACCACCACCCTGGGAGGGGTTTGGGGAGAAGAGTGCTGGACTCGGGACGAGGTGGACCAGAGTCTGAACTTCTCTCAGGGCCTCACCTCAGACCCTCTGTCCTAATCCAGTATGTCCCCCTCTTCTCACCAACTCTGACACACCAGACATCTTCATCCCGCTCTGACGTTGGCATTGTTGACACATGGGGATGCACGTCCCTTCATTCCTGGGCTCTGCGGGGTGTTAGCAGTATCTTCTAGGCAGTAGATGCCAGCAGCACCACCCCACCCATGCCTAGTGTCACAGTAGAAACTGTCACCACATATTGTCCAAGGCTCACGTGGCTAGAATCTTCTCCAATTACAATCCTTAGGCCTAGAAAACACCATGGCTCTCAGGCCAGAGAGGGATCATCTTGGGACAAAGTAAGAGTCCCTGAGGCATCTCAGACTGGGCAGCAGGACTCTAAGATCCTGGTCCTGTCCATCCCATGCCCCAGAGGTCCTCAGGGTTTTCCACTGAGTCCCTAACAGACAGGAAGAACATTCATGAAGGTCCATAGACCTGACAGACAGGACCCCACGTGTGGGTCTGACTTTTGTGCTCCAAGAAAGCCCCAAAGTAGGAGGTGGGACATGATCTTTGTTCCCCTCTATCTGTGTTTCTGGAGTCTTTGGGCCATGGAGAGGAGGATGAGCCCTGACCACATGTAGGTTTGAGGTTCCTCTTCTAGGAAGGGCCAAGATCTCCTGTTCTTCCTAGCCTCTGTGAGTTCCCAGCTCTTCCCCTCCACTCACATCCCCTTCTCTGCTCACCCAAGGAGCCCAGGAACCTCTGACTCAAAGATGCAGGGGTCACCTCTGTAGACAGACAGAAAGAGGGGTATTGAGGGCTGAGGCAGAAGTGACCCTTGTTTCCCCACAGAGTACCTGACTCAGGATCCAAGAATCCGACTGGAAGTGCTCAAGTCTGTGACAGTGCCAGAGGATCTGTGTGTCCTTGTGCCCTGCAGGGTGTCTTTCCCTGAGAGTGCTGGGATGACTCCATCCCTGTCTACGGACACTGGTTCCAGCAAGGGGCCAATACAAACAGCAACTCTCCCATGGCCACAAACAACCCAGCTCGAGAAGTGCAGGAGGAAACCCAGGGTCGATTCCACCTCCTCGGGAACCCCGGGAACAACAACTGCTTCTTGAGCATCAGAGATGCCAGGAGAAGTGACCAGAGGACATACTTCTTTAAGGGGAGAGAGGAAAGATAAAATACAGTTACAATTCTCCCCAGCTCTCTCTGCATGTGACAGGTAATACACGGGCTCCAGGAGCAGCAAAGGGGAAGGTCATGGGCAGGTCTGGATGGAATCCCCATCCTGGGAGGGGATGGAATGAAGTGCATTGGGCTCATGGGAGGAGCCTGACCAGAGCCTGACCTCTCAGGGCCACACCTCAGACCCTCCCTCCTGATCCTGCATGTCCCCCTCTCCTCACCAGCCCTGACCCACACACCCAACATCTTCATCTTACCCTGACCTTGGCATTGTTGACAGCTGGGGCTGGAGGCCTCTTTCTAACTGAGGGTGTCCTGTGCTCAACAGGGTGTGGTCAGCATCCTCTACACGTCAGATGCCCACAACAACACCCTGCCCCCATCTAGTGAGATGGTAGAAACTGTCACCACTAAATGTCAAATGCCCATGGTGATAGAATCTTCCCCAATTGCAACCCTTAGATCCAGATAACACTGTGACTCTCAGGCCAGGCCAGGGAAGGACCCTCCCTGGTGCAAAATAAGGGACCCCAGAGGCACCTCAGCCTGGGAAGCAGGACACTTAGATCATGGCCCTGTCCATCCCGCAGGTCTCAGAAATCCTCTGGTGTCCTCGTTGAGCCCCCAAAAGACAGGAGGGATTTCCAAGGAGGCCCGTAGACCTGGTGGCAGGTACCACATGTGTAGTCCAGGTTCTGGGGCTCTAGGGATGCCCCAAAGTGGGAGGTAGGACATAGTCTCTGATCCTACTTTGCTCCTCTCTGCATGAGTCTCTGGGGCTTGGAGCTTCCCCAGCTGTGTGTGGGAATCCAGAGCTCTGACCATGTATGTGTCTGAGCTGAAGTTCCTCTTCCGAGAACTGCCGAGGTCTCCTTCACTTCCTAGCCTCGGTAAGTCCCCAACCCTCCCTCTCCACAGGCCTCCCCTTCTCAGGTCACACAGGGACCCCAGAGTTCTCTACTTCAGCAATACTGTCACCACTTCTGTGGGCGGACAGAGAGAGGGACAGTGAATGCTGGGGCAGAAGTGACTTTTGTTTCCCCACAGAGTAACCAACTCAGGATCCAAGAATCTGACTGGAAGTGCCTGAGTCAGTGACAGTGCAGGAGGGTCTTCTATCCCTGGGAATGTTGGGATGACTCCAACCCTGTCCATGGACACTGGTTCTGGCAAGGGCCAACATAAACAGAGACTATCCAGTGGCCACAAACAAGCAACAACAAGAAGTGCAGAAGGAGACCCAGGGCCGATTCCACCTCCTTGGGGGACCCCTGGACCAACAACTGTTCCTTGAGCATCAGAGATGCCAGGAGAAGTGACCAGGGGACATACTTCTTTCAAGTGGAGAGAGGAAAGATAAAATACAGTTACAATTCTCCCCAGCTCTCCGTGCATGTAAGAGGTAAGGCACCAGCTCCCGGAGCAGCCAAGGAGAAGTTCATGGGACCACAGGGCAGGGCTGGGATGGGATGCCTCTCCTGGGAAGGGGTTGGGGTGATGCACATCGGGCTCAGGGAGGAGCTGGATCAGAGCCTGAGCTTCTCTCAGGGCCACACCTCGGACCCTCCCTCCTGATCCTGTGTTTCCTCCTCTCCTCACCAGACCTTATGCCCCTGGAGACCCTGGTGTCTGGCCATCCCAGCAACCTGAACTGCTCTGTGGCCTGGGCCTGGGAACTGAGGCCGGCTCCCACGATCTGCTGGATGGAGGCCTTCATGCCTCTCCTGAGCCCCATCAGCATCACTTCCTCAGTGCTAACCCTCATCCCACAGCCCCAAGACCACAGTACCAGCCTCACCTATTAGACCTTGCCTCGAGGTGGTGTGACCAGGGCAAGAACCATCTATCTCTTGTGTCCTTCAAGAGCTGGACCCAGGTTCCTGATTGGGGGGATCTCTGAGGACAGTGGAACGGGGATCAGGGCTGGACATGGAGTGCTGGGTCCTGCAATCTGGAGCCTGAGTGGGAGTCAGGAGGACACTGGCTCTCTTACCATCTATGCAGCTCCTGGGAGACTGGGTCAGTGTTCTCACCTTCAAACTGATGCAGATCTGCTTTGTCTTTCTGTCCAGATACTCCTCAGAACTTGACCGTGACTGTCTTCCTAGGAAATGACACAGGTAGGATGGAGCCCCCTCCCTGGGTGGGGAAGCAGGGCTATCAGAACAGGGCAGGGTTCCTCCTCATCTTATATGCACCTGGTCACCAGAGACCCCCCTGTACAAAGTCTTCAGAAAAATATATGCATATTCATAGAATTCAAGGTCAAGTGCACAGATGATAAACCACTTAGAAAAACAAGGAGACAATTAGCATTAAGTAAGACTCGGGGCTCCTTCAGTAGGGAGGAGGCATGGCCATAGGAGAAGGGGACAAGTGGGAAGGGATCCAGGGTTCTCTCCATGCTCTATTTCCAGAAGATGTTCATTTTTGCGAATAATTGAGTTGTCCTTTGGTGTACTTTTATCTCTAAGTCTCATGTTTTCCTCAATCAAATTTCAAGAAAACTGGACATGGGTATAAGGAGGCCCCACCACCCAATCTTCCCTCCCCCTAGCCAAGTCACAGGGTTAGAAATAATCCCCTGCTGAATCCTGGGTCTGTTTCTTCATTCATGAAATCCTGACGCCCTTGAGGTGATAGTCCCAACATGGTGTCCTAGTTCCAATGTCCTGTGTACCAGGATTCCTGGGAAAGAACCTTCAGGAGCAAAACCCAGGGGGTGACAGTGGTGACATGCTCTGGAGTAACCATGGGACATGTGGCTCAGTGAACAGACAGCGAGGAGAAATCCCATCAGGTGCCCAGAAAGCTGTGAGGAGAAAGAAATGTCTGACTCTTTCAAAATCCGCCCCTTCCCTCTGACTCTTGTCCCTTCCAACCCCAATGCTCAACAGTCACAGCTTCAGACTCCCAGGCCTCCTGTGAGCTGGGCTCCCCTGGTGTCCTTGGCATGTGCTGATACACAGAAACACACCCCCGTGTCCACTACTCGGTCTTCTAGAGACCCAACCTCCAAACTAGGAGAGAGACCCCGACACTTCCTGTGTGACCTCCACTCAGGGTCCTGTCACGAGAGATCAGACATCAGGAAACTTGTTGTGGCTCCTTAGGGACAGTTTCCAGGTCTGGTGTGTTGAATTTGTTGTGCAGAGAGGGGATGCCCATCTTTAGGATACTGAGGAAGGAAGGAAAGGGTGCCTGTCACCCCACCTGGGTCCCTTCTCTCCTATCCCTGAGTCCCTCCCCTGAAGTGTACAAATATCCACAGTCTGTGTCTCAGGGCTGTGGCCAGAGGGAACCCATTTGGACTTTGCAGAAAATGTCACCAGAGGGGAAAGGTGAGATAGGCAGGCAGGACATGGGTGTCAAGCTCTGCGTGGGGTGAGATTTGGGATGAATCTGTGGCCTCAGCGTCCACAGGAGTGAAAAACATTTTCTACAAGGGCTGACCCTGACCTGACAGCATCTGGGTGAGAGGTGCCACCTCTGAGGAGGTCATTGTTCTAGCCCTAACCTGGTTTCCTGTGGGGCCTCCTCTGAGTCTTGAGTTCTTAGTTCCTGAGAGAACAGCCCTGAGAAACACAATAACCCTGGAGGCCCTGGAAGCTCCCGCCCCAGACATGCTGCTGCTGCTGCTACTTCCCTGCTCTGGGGGATGGGGAAGATGGAGGGACGTAGACAGTTTGGAGATGGTTACATGCTGAGTGTGCCAAAATCAGTTACGATGCAGGAGGCCCTGTGTGTCTCTGTGTCCTGCTACTTCTCCTGCCACCAGTGCAATGGTTTTACTATGATGCAGCTTATGGCTACTGGCTCTGGGAAAGGGCCAGTACAAAATGGGATGCTCAAGTGGCCACAAACGACCTAGCTCAAAAGTGCAGGAGGAGACCCAGGGCCAATTCTGCCTCCTCAGGGAAAGATGGACCAACAACTGCTCCCTGAGCATCGGAGACACCAAGAGGACGGACCAAGGTACATACTTCTTCAAGTGGAGAGAGGAAGTAGGAAACACACTTATAATTCTCTTCAGCTTTTCGTGGTACTGGCAGGTAGGCTTGGGCTCCAGGAGTGTCCACAGAGAAAGGTCATAGGACTGCAGAACCAAGATGGGATGGAACCCATAACCTGGGAGGGGTTTGGGGTGAAGTGTGTAGGGCTCAGGGGAGGAACTGGACCAGAGTCTGAGCTGCTCTAAAGTCCACACCTTGGATCCTCTCTCCTGATCCTGTGTGTCCACCTCTCCTCGTCAACTTTGACCTACACACTGGACTCATCCTGCTCTGTAATTGGCATTATTGATACATGGGGCTGAATGTCCCTTCATTCCTGGGTTCTGCACATGTCAGCACCATCCTCTAGGCAGCAGATGCCAGCAGCACTCCACCCATGCCTAGTGTGACAGTAAAAACTGTCAGCACATATTGTCAAATGCTCGTGTGGATAGAATCTTCTCCAATTGCAATCCTTAGGCCTAGATAACACGGTGACTCTCATGTCAGGGGGGGATAATTCTTGGGAGAAAAAAAGTGGCCCAGAGGCATCTCAGCCCAACAGGTCTCTTAGATCCCGGTCCCGTCCATCCCTCATTGTCCATAGGTCCTCAGGGGTCCCTGTTGAGCACCAAAAATATAGGAGGAGCATTCATGAAGATCCACAGACCTGGCAGAAAGGACCCCACATGTGGGCCAGACTCTTGTGTTCCAAGGAAGCCCCAAAGTGGAAGGTGGGACTGATCACTGCTTTTTCTCTGTTCCCCTCTGTCTGGGTTTCTGGCATCTTTGGCTCGTGGAGATGACGATGAGCTCTGAACACGTGTAGGTTGAGTTCCCTCTCCTGCTCTTCCCAGGCTCTGTGGGTTCCCAGATCTTCCCCTCCTCTCAAATCCCTTTCTCTGCTTACCCAGGGAGCCCAGGAACCTCTGCCTCAAAGATGCAGTGGCTACTTCTGTCAGCAGATAGAGAGAGGGGTATTGGAGGCTGAGGCAGAAGTGACCCTCATTTTCCCACAGAGTACCCGACTCAGGATCCGAGAATCTGTCTGGAAGTGCTCAAGTCCATGACAGTGAAGGAGGATCTGTGCGTCCTCATGCCTTGCAGGGTCTTCAACCCCTGGGAGTGGTGGGATAACTCCAGCCATGTACACAGGCACTGGTTCCAGAAAGGGACCAAGACGTAGCAACAATTCAGTGGCCGCAAACAAGCAACACCAGCAACTGCAAAGGAGACATAGGGCTGATTCCACTTCCTTGGGGACCCCCAGACCAACAACTGCTCCTTGATCATCAGAGATACCAGAAGGATGGACCAGGGGACTTAATTTTTACAGTTGGAGTGAGGAACGATGAAATACACTTAGAATTCTATCTATATATGTGACAGGTAAGGTACCAGCTCCAGGAGCAGCCAAGGAAAAGTTCATGGGGCCACAGGGAAGGGCTGGGATGGGACTCCCAACATGGGAGGGAGTTGGGGTGAGGTATGTCTGGCTCAGAGAGGAGCTGGACCAGAGCCTAAGCTTCTCTCAGGAAAGTACCTCAGACTCTCCCTTCCGATCCTGCGTGTCCCCATCTCCTCAACAGACATGACCCTCATCATTCTCATCCCTTGGTCCCTGACGCCTGATCATCCCAGGAACATGATCTGCTCTGTGGGCTGGACCTGTGAGGTCCCCATGTCAACCCTGCTCCCACCAGAACCCACTCCTCAGTGCTCACCCTCATTTCACGACCCTAGGACCACGGCACTACCCTTACTTGTCACATGACCTTGCCTGGAACTAGTGCGACTGGAAAACAGCCGTCTATCTCAATGAGTCCTGTGAGAGATGGGCCCAAGTCCCTGATCAGGTGCATCCCCAAGAGCAGTGGGATGGGAGTCAGGGCTGGACATAGAGTACTGAGTCCTGGAATTCAGGCTCTGAGTGGGGGTCAGGAGGACACAGGCTCCTCCTTCCCAATCTGCGCAGCTCCTGGGAGAGAGGGTCTGTGTTCACCACCCGCAGACTGATGTGGATCTGCCATGTCTTTCTGTCCAGACGCTTCTCAGAACTTGACCATGACTGTCATCCAAGGAGACAGTACAGGTAAGGTAGAGCTCCTCCTTGGGTGGGGAAGCAGAGCCTTTAGCCCAGGTTAGGATCCCTCCTCATGGACTTACCTGGTCACTAGAGACACCTTGTGTGTGAACCCAGGGTACCTCCAAAACCTCACCCCACGTGGCCACCAGAGCACCTGCCCATTTCGCCCCTCACTACTTCCAGAATCCTCTACACACACCTTCCCTGGCCCACCACAAGGACAGGATGACATTCACACAGCAGGACCAGCCTTGAGGCCCTCATCTTCACTCTCCTCAACATACTTCTTGTCTCAACTTTTTATTTCCCCCAAAAGTTCTGAACTAAGCCCTCTGGACCAGTGATGAAGTCACTTGGGCTAAAATCCAAAATGCACAGCAGAGTCTGTCCCCAGAAGTCCTTCCCCTTCCCCAGAATCAGCCCATGTCCGACCAGACTGCTCTAAGCCTTGGTGTATTCACCTGAAGGATCGCAGAGGTCATTTGACATCAGTAGGAAGAACTGTCCATTGCACAGATGGATCCTGATTCTGTGGGTGTTTTCATCTCATGGAGAGTCAGGGCATTAATTGTGCTCCACAACATACATACAAGAGCGAATAATCTTGTGTATAATTTTACATAGAATATCTAAGTCTGTGAGATTAGTTTCTCAGGGCAAATACAGAGTGGAGTATGTTCTTTCTCATTTTGAGTGATATGGCCAAATTGTCCTCCTGATCGGCAGACAGGTGGACATTACCAACAGTGAGAGGTGACAGTGTGTGTTTCCTGCCCTTCATCTCTGTCAGCTCCCCTCACTAGTCTCTTTCTGTGTCCTTCCCCTTTCTTCAGATCTCTCTGTCTCTCTGACACTCTTGTCTCTCTCAACAACAGCCTCAACCCTGAGAAATGGCTCATCTCTCTCAGTCCTTGAGGGCAGTCTCTGCACTTGGTCTGTGCTGTTAACAGCAATCTTCCAGCCAGACTGAGCTGAACCCGGGGGAGCCTGACCCTGGACCCTTCACAGCCCTCGAACTCTGGGCTGCTGGAGCTGCCCCAAATGCAACTCCTAGATGAAGGAGAATTCACCTGCCAAACTCAGAATGCTCTGGCCTCCCGGCATGTTTCTCCGAGCCTCTCCCTAGAGTGAGTGTCAAGGGGCTATACACCAGACGCGTCCAATGAACGTCAGCTCCCAGGTCTCTGAGCAAGTCCTACCCTGGGACCAGCAGGGGACAAGGATGTGCTCAGCTCAGCCTCACACACAGCTGTGGGGCCTGGATTTCCAAAGGACCTAAGTTCTCTGTTCACTGCAGGACAGTATTGGTAGGGGGTGAGGTGAGGCCTGGACTGAACATTCCCCACATCCATGCATGCAGGAAGGGTCTGGAGATTCCATGTCCATGTCCCAATAAGGGAAGAAGGACTGAAAACTGTGGTTTAGCAGGTAAATCCGTCTCATCCCATTTATTTGCAGGGAAATCAGGGCCCCTGGCAGATGTGTTTCTGGTGGCCCTTGGGGAGGTTGCTGTGAAGATTTTGCTTCTCTGTCTCTTCCTCATCTTCCTCGGGTCACCTCCCCCCCCCCAGGGACTAAGGAGAGGTTTGGACTGGCCAGGGACATGATGCACGTGCCTTGTTCTAGTGTTGGAAGGACCTGAATAGGTCAAAGGATGAGGCAGGAGGCTGAAGTATGGATGAGAATCCACATGGTGAACAGTTGTCTGTTCACAACTCTGGCTGAGTGTCCAGGTTACGGAGGTTCCTGCTATCTTCAAGGGGATTTTGGGGGCTTGACATACTCTCTGTCCTTAGTCTCCTCCAGCCACTTAACAGGTCACAGGGAGGTGACTCTGGAACCCTCCCACAATGATCTGGCCACGCTGACAGGTTCTGGTCTTTTCACTCAGGGTGACACCCCACAGGAGGAAGGAGGCACAGGCAGAAGCCGACATGGAGGATGCAAACATTGTCATGGTTCATCCCTCAGGTAAGCATCGTGGGCATCTCACCACCCAACATTCTGCTGGACACCTCCCCCAGGAGACTCCAGGATTTCTTTGCTCAGCATGGCCAAAGTCAAGCCATCTATTCTCCTCCTCAAACCCACTTCTCCTCCTGGGATCTCCCTCCTACTGATGACATGGCAGCCCCATCTCTATAGTCAGAACCAGGGCATATTTCTATGCCTTTATCTCCCTCCCTCCCCAGATCCCATCCATCACTGACTCTCGTCCCTCTTCCTCCTAAGCATGGCTCCTCTTGGTACCCTCTTCTCCATCCTGATTCTGGTTATTCCTATGGCCTCTCCTCCCCTTCCTTGGTCATTGAACCCACCTCCCCTCCTGCATCCCTCTCTCTCCAACACAGGCCTGCTGACTGTACTTCCAGATGTCTCCTCTTCCAGGTCCTCCATGATCTGAATGGCCGTGTTTCCCTCCATTGCTGGAGAGCGAAGTGCCAATGCCACCATCTGGATCAAGGGCTGTGCACTGACTGTCCCTGCTGGCCTCTGTTCTAAATGACATTCAAATTCTAGATGACATTCAAGTGGCCAAGGATTACATAAAAATATACTCATTGTCATCAATCATTTCACAAACTGCACAGGAAATACTACTACACACATCTGGAGAGCTGGTTAAAAGGAAGAAATCAAAAGAAACTAAAAACTAGCAGACCTCCTAAATGTAGGCATGGTGTGGAGAATCTGAAACCTTTTTTGTGCTGCGTCTAAAATAATTAACCCTGTTAAAAATCTTTAAAATTTCCATTCATAGTGGTTTTCTCCTTTAAAAATTATGTGTAGAATCACCACACGATCCACATAGTCCAATCCTGGATACTTTCCCCAAAATTGAAGGCATGAACTTAAGTAGGTAGTATACACCAGTGTCTTTCACAGCACTATTTACAGGAGCTGACAGGTGGAAGAGACCCCAATGTCCATGGACAAATGAATGGATAGGAAAAAAGTTCTATGTCCATAAAGTGGGACACTCTCCAGCCTTAAAATGGACGGGATGGAATTCTCCTTCATATTACAATGTAATTGCACCTTGAAACAACAGGCAAAGTAAAGGAAGCCAGACACAAAACAACAGATAGCATATGACCCTGCCCTTGTGAACTACTTAGAATAGGCAAGTTCATCAGGACAGAAAACAGAATGTGGCCTTGGGGCTCAGAAAGGGAGAGGGGATAGGGAGTGAATATGCAGTGGGTGCAGAGTTTCTGTTTGAGATGAGGTGAAATTTATGAAAATAGACAGTGGTGATGGTTGCACAACAATGTGAAAGTGTTTGATGCCACTGAAGTGTACCCTAGAGTGTGTTAAGATGGTAAATGTTATGTTTCATATATTTTACCAAATAAAAGCAAAAACTAAAGCTATCTCTGTCATTAAGTTGCTGTCATTCTAGAGACCTGAAGAAAAATAATAATAATAAAATGGGAGCCTGTGGGATGGTGATCTATGTTGGATAGAACCATGCAGAGAAAGGTCCTTGTAAGGATCCAGGGACAGTTTTGGGGTCTGATGGTTGAGGAGGTGATGCCAGGTAAAGACATGGAGTGGTGAGGAAGCAAGCTCAGTGTCTGCTTAAGAGAGAAGTCTTCCAGGAGGAGAGAAAGGAAAACAAAGGCTCAGGGCTCAGAGGCAGCAGCAGGCCTGGAGCTGTGGACACACCCAGGGGCCCATGTCTAAGGCCGCTGGAGGCAGGAGGAGAGAGCAGCAGGGAGGATGGTGAAGAGCACGGGGGGCCCTGAAACCACGACGGAACCTGGAGCCGTTAGAGTGAGCAGAGACACCCCTGGACTTTCCCTCTAACAGGACCCCATGGCCATATTGATCAGAACAGGCCCAAGTAGGTCACAGCAGCCTCAGAGAGATGGGAAGGCACCACTGGATCCTCCAGGAGGAGAGATAGAGGCTTGAACCAGAGTGACAGGGTGAGGACATGTTTAGGGTTGTGTTTGGAAGGTCACACTCAGATGAGTTTCTAAAGGACGTTATCAGTGTGGGAAAGGAGGGACAAAGATGATGCCAAAATGATCCCCCTGATCATCTGGAAGGAAGGAGCTGTGCCCATAGAGGACTGTAGAGAGAGGGTCCTGAGGGAGGATGGCAATTTTGAGGTGTCACGTGACAGATAATTGGAGAAGTCACATAGACAGCTTGATACAATTACTGGACATCAAGAAAGAGGTGCCGATGAGAAATGTTGAAATTATATTGACCGTAACGGCTTACAAAATTTTGGTAGTTGTCTTCCTTATCGAAGCTTTGATATTGTGCTTTCACTTACCTGAGGGACATGACACTGAGCTAGTTTGTCTGAAAGACCAAAATTGCATAACTTTGATGACAATGGGTTGTTTAAATAGTTCTATTTTATTGATAGTTATTGTTGTTCGTCTTATATTGTGCTAATTTTTGAATTGAAGTTAATCACAGCTCTGTGTATTTAGGAAAACTCATAGTGTATATTGGGATCAGGACTCTGCATTTTCTGGCACCCAAGGAGATCCTAGAATGCAGCCACCACAGGGTGGGGAGGCCCGGGGTTCACATCTTCAGAGTGCAAAGTGATGACTGTGATGAGACAGAAAGGGAATGATAAGACTTTGAAACAACCTCAAAACTTGGAAATAGAAGACACATGATCCAGTCATTCCACATCTGAGTCTACACCCCAAAGAAATGAAAGTTGAACCTTAAATGGGTATTGGAATATTCTTGTTCATGGGAACTAATTCATCAGAGCCAAGAGGAGAAGCAACCAAGATGGATGAAAAAACAGAAGTGACCTGTGTGTGCAGTAGAACAGGATTCAACACATAAAGGGAAATAATGCAGATGAACCTTGAAAACATCCTGCTAAGAGAAATACGCTGGTCATGAGAAGTCAAACACTGTAGGATTCCACTTCCTTGAGGTGATAAGAGAAGTCACATTCCTAGAAAGTAAGTGCAGTGGGGCGTGCCAGGGGATGAAAAGGGAAGGCAGATTTGTTATTTCAGGCAGACACAGTTTCAGTTTTGCACTATGAAAGAGTTCTCAAAGCTGGTACACAACCATGTGAATATGCCTACTGGTACTGAGCTGTGCACTTAAAATAGGTACAATGGAGACATTTGTGTTCTGTGTATTTCACCACATTTAAAACTTTTCTGGGCAAAGCCTTCAACTCCCTCCCATTGTGGGAGCATTACTGTCCTCTCAATAAATCCAGCTCTCAAACAAAAAACTTTTCTGAAAAAGGGGAGTTTGATATTGGGAAGAGAAGCCCAAGAGAGAGTCCAGGAGCATCCAATAAGGAAGAACAAGCTGAGAAGAACCAATTTAAAACCAGGCTGTGTCGGTCTTCCCTACCCTAGGTTCATTCCTCATCGTGGGGTCCAGACTTTATTTCCCAACAACACTTTGGATTCCTGGACCCCAGAGGAGACATCCCACTGGGACCTCATTAGTGTCTCTTGCTGTTTTTGTTCCCATCCATCAAGCAATATTTCTTAGCTAGATAAATATTTGATTGTCGGCTTCCTGTACCCAAAAGTAAGTTGGATGAGGTCAAACCATATCCTCTTGGGGATCCTTTCTGTACCCACATCTACCTAAGCTCTGGCCCATAGAGGGACTCAGTAGGAAATCATAATCTCCTGATTCTTTTTTTGTCTCCTCAATCTACCATCACGTGTGTGCCACTTGAGTAAATTACCTACAGGTGGACATATTGAAGGACTATCATTCTACCTACCACATCATCCAATAGGAAAACCATTATTCGTGTAAATATTTAAGGAAATGGTAAACAAAAAGATATCAGTGGAGCCCCAGAAATGAGGAAGAAATGAATGACTCAATCAACAACGATCCCGTCCTCAGTCTCTTCAATGCACCCACTGCCAGATGTAACATTCTCCTCCCTCACTAGGGGTCACCAGTTGGCATCCTGGCCATGAAGAAATATCTGTCCCCTCCTGTTTTGAATAAGCTCATCTATTCCAGCTTATGGACAATGTTAGGGGACAACATGGGATGGGAAGATCCATGAGGTTGAGTGGTAAGAAACAGGCAGCAAAATTCTACGTGTATAGTCTTCGGAAAACATGTGCAAATTCATAGAATTCAAGGTCGAGTGCTCATATGATAAACCACATAGAAAAGCAAGGAGACAATTAGCATTAAATGAGGCTCAGGGCTCTTTCAAGAGGGAGGAGACATGGCCCATAAGAAAAAGGGACACATGGTAGGGGTCCTGGTTTGTCCCCATGTTCTATTTCTCAGAAGTTCATTTTGTGTGAATCATTGGGTTGTCCTTTTGGGATTACTTATGTCTCTATGTCTCATGTTCTCCTCAATCAAATTTCAAGAAAACTGGTCATAGGTATAAGGAGCCCCCCCACCAATATCCCTCCTCTTCCCAACCCAGTCACAAAGTTAGAAATAATCTCCCCTTGAATTCTTGGGCCTGTTTCTTCATTCATGAAATCCTGACAGTCCCAAAGATGATGTCCTTGCTCCAATGTCCTGTATACCAGGACTCCTGGAAAAGAAACTTCAGAAGCAAAGCCCTGGAGGTGACAGAGGTGACACACTCTGGAATGACCAGGGGACAAGTGCCTCAGTGAACAGACAGCAGAGAGAAAATCCCACCTGGTGCCCACAGAGCTATGAAAAGAAAGAAATGTCCACCCCTTTCAAAACCCACCCCATCCCTCTGACTCTCATCCCTTCAAACCCCACTGCTCAACGCTCCCATCCTCAGACTCCCAAGGCCTCCTGGGACTTGGGCTCCTCTGGTGTCCTTGTTGTGTGTTGACACACAGAACCCTCAACTCCACAGCCCCTTGTCCATTACTCAATCTTCCTGAGACCCAACCTCCAATCTAGGTGAGATACCCCCACCTTTCCTGTGTGACCTCCACTCAGGTGTGACTTCCACTCCTGTCATGGAAGCTCAGACATCAGGAAACTTGTTGTCTTCCCACCAGACAGTGACTCCTTAGGGAAAATGTCCAGGACTGGTGTGTCGACTTCGTCATGCAGAGAGTGGTGCCCATCTCATGGATGTCGTGGGGAGAGGAGGAGAGGCTGTGCTCACCTCACCTGCCCCCATCTCTCCTGTCCCTGAGTCCCTCCCCTGAAATGCACAAATAACCACAGCCTGTGACTCAGGGTTGTGTCCAGAGGGAACCCATTCTGACTTTGCAGAAAACATCACCAGAAGGGAGAAACGAAACAGGCAGGCAGGGTCGAGCTCTGCAAGAGTTGCGATTTGGGGTGAGCTTCTGGCCTCAGTGTCCACAAGAGTGAACTCGAGTGGTGAAGGTTTATCTCCAAGGGCTAAGCCTGACCTGATAGTATCTGGGTGTGAGTTTCCTCCACTGAGGAGGTCACTTTCTGGCCTCACCCCGGCTTCCTGTGGGGCTCCCTCTGAGTCTTGAGCTCTTAGTTCCCGAGAGAAGAACCCAGAGGAACAGACTTTCCCCAGTGGCCATGGCACCTCCCACCCTAGACATGCTGCTGCTGCTGCTAACCCTGCTCTGGGGGGATGAGGGGACAGAGGATCAGAGACAGTTTGGAGATGGCGGCAAGCTGAAAGTGCAGAGGTCAGTGACGGTGCAGGAGGGCCTGTGCGTCTCTGTGCTCTGCTACTTCTCCTATCCCTGGAACAGTTGGGCTGACTCTGTCCCAGTTTATGGCTACTGGTTCTGGGAAGGGGCTGATACAACCCAGGATGTTCCAGTGGCCACAAACAACCCAGCTCGAGAAGTGCAGGAGACCCAAGGCCGATTCCACCTCCTCGGGGACCCCCGGACTAACAACCGCTCCCTGAGCATCAGAGACGCCAGGAGAAGGGACCAGCAGACATACTTCTTTCATGTGGAGACAGGATGCATGAAACACACTTCTCTCCAGCTTTCCGTGGTTGTGACAGATAAGGCTCAGGCTCCAGGAGTTTCCACAGAGGAAGGTCATAGGGCTGAAGGGCTGATATGGGATGGAACCCCCAATCTAGGAGGAGGTTGGAGTGAAGGCTTTTGGGCTGGGGGGGGAGCTAGGTCAGAGTCTGAGCACCTCTCAGGGCTGCATCTCAGACTCTCCCTCTGGATCCTGTGTATCCCTTTCTCCTCACCAGCTCTGACCCACATGCCAGGCATCTTCATCCTGGTCTGATATTGGCATTGCTGACACATGGGGCTGGTTGTCCCTTCATCCCTGGACTCTGCAGGGTGTTAGCAGCATCCCCTATGCAGTAAATGCCAGCAGCACACCCCACCCACGGCAAGTGTGACTGTAGAAACTGTCACCACATGTTGTCCAGTTGCAATCTTTAGGCCTAGACAACACCATGATGTTAAGGCCAGGGAGGGATCATTCTTTGGACAAAGTAAGGGGCCCAGAGGCACCTCATCCCAGGCAGCAGGACTCCTAGATCCTGGTTCTGTCTATCTCTCATGGCCCAGAGGTCCTCAGTGGTTCCTGTTGAGTCCCAAAAGACAGAAGGAACCTTCATGAAGGTCCATAGACCTGACAGGCAGGACCTGACATTGAGCCTGTCTCTTGTGCTCCAAGGAAGCCCCAAGTTGGGAGGTGGGACTTGATCTCTGTTCCTTCTCTTCTCCCCTCTGTCTGGGTTTCTGGGTTCTTTAGGTCGTGGAGAGGAGGATAAGCTCTGACTACGGGAGGGTTTGAGGTTCCTCTTCTAGGAAGGGCCAAAATCTCCTGCTCTTCCCAGCCTCTGTGGGTCCCCAGTCATTCCACTTCCCTCCCGTCCCCTTCTCTCTTCACGCAGGAGCCCAGGACCCTCTGCCTTAAAGATGCAGTGGTCACTTCTGTGGGCAGACAGAGAGAGGGTCACTGGGGGCTGGGGCAGAAGTGATCTTCGTTATCCCACAGAGTCCCTGACTCAGGACCCGAGAATCTGGCTGTAAGTGTCTGAGTCCGTGAGAGTGCAGGAGGGTCTGTGCATCCTCGTGCCCTGCAGTGTCTTCTACCCTGGGAGTGCTGGAATGACTCCATCCCTGTTCATGGACACTGGTTCCGGCAAGGGGCCAAGATAAACAGCGACTATCCAGTGACCACAAACAAGCAACAACAACAAGTGCAGAAGGAGACCCAAGGCCAATTCCAGCTCCTCGGGGACCTCCGGACCAACAACTGCTCCCTGAGCATCAGAGACACCAAGAAGAGGGATGATGGGAAATACTTTTTTCATGTGGAGACAGGAAAGATAAAATACAGTTACAATTCTTCCCAGCTCTCTGTTCGTGTGACCGGCAAGGCAAGAGCTCCACGAGTAGCCAAAGGGAAGGTCATGGGGCCACAGGGCAGAGCTGGGATGGGACTGGGAGGAAATTGGGGTGACACATACTGGGCTTGTGGAAGGAACTGACCAGACTCTGAGCTCCCAGGGCCACACCTCAGACCCTCCCTCTTGATCCTGCATGTCCCTCTCTGTCTCCAGCCCTGACCCACACACCCAAAATCCTCATCTCATTCTGACTTTGGCATTGTCGACACCTGGGACTGGAGGCATCTTTCTAGCTGTGGCTGTCCTGTGCTCAGCAGGGTGTGGTCAGCATCCTCTACTCACCAGATGCCCACAGCACTACCCTTCCCTCACCTAGTGGGATGGTAGAAACTGTGACTACTAGAAATCAAATGTCCATGGGGGTAGAATCTTCCCTAGTTGCAATCCTTAGATCCTGACAACACTGTGACTCTCAGGCCAGGCCAAGGAGGGACCCTTCCTGGTGCAAAATAAGGGGCCCCAGAGGCACCTCGGCCCGGGAAGCAGGACACCTAGATCATTGTCCTGTCCATCTTGCATGTCTCAGAGGTCCTCAGGTGTCCTTACTGAGCCCCCAAAAGACAGCAGGGATTTCCAAGGAGGTCCATAGACCTGATGGGCAGGTACCACCTGTGTAGTCCAGGCTCTGGGGCTCTAGGGATGCCCCGAAGTGGGAGGTGGGACATGCTCTCTCTTCCGACTATGCTCCCTCTGTGTGAGTCACTGGGCTTTGGAGCTCCCCAGCTCTGTGTGGGAACCCAGAGCTCAACCACATGTGTGTCTGAGGTTCCTCCTCCCAGCTTCTGTGGGTCCCCAGCCCTCCCTCTCCACGGGGCTCCCCTTCTCAACTCATACAGGGAGCCCAGGAGTCTCTGCTCAGAGATTCTGTCACCACTTCTGTGGGCAGACAAAGAGAGGGACAGTGATCACATGCTGGGGCAAAAGTGACCCTTGTTTCCCCACAGAGCAACCAACTCAGGATCCAAGAATCCTACTGGAAGTGCCTGAGTCTGTGACAGTGCAGGAGGGTCTGTGCGTCCTCGTGTCCTGCAGGGTCTTCTACCCCTGGGAGTGCTGGGATGACTCCAGCCCTGTTCATGGACACTGGTTCTGGCAAGAGGCCATGGTAAACAGAAACTATCCAGTGGCCACAAACAAGCAACACCAACAAGTGCAGGAGTAGACACAGGGCCGATTCCACCTCCTCGGGGAGCCCCGGACCAACAACTGCTCCTTGAGCATCAGAGATACCAGGAAGATGGACCATGGGACATACTTCTTTCAGGTGGAAAGAGGAAGCATAAAATACAATTACAATTTTCCCCAGCTCTCTGTGAATGTAACAGGTAATTAAAGAGCTCCAGTAGCAGTCAAGGGGAAGGTCATGGGGCTGCAGGGCAGAGCTGGGATGGGACCTCTCTCTTGGGAGGAGGTTGGGGTGAAGTGTGTCGGGCTCAGAGAGGAACTGAACCAAAACCTGAGCTTCTCTCAGGGCCACAGCTCGGACCCTCCCTCCTGATCCTGCATGTCCCCCTCTCCTCACCAGACCTGACCCCCGACATCCTCATCCCAGAGATCCTGGCGTCTGGCCATCCCAGCAACCTGACCTGCTCTGTGGCCTGGGTCTGTGAACCAGAGCCGGCCCCCATGATCTCCTGGATGAGGGCCTCCGCGCCCCTCCTAAGCCGCATCAGCACCGCTTCTTCAGTGCTCACCCTCATCCCACAGCCCCAGGACCATGG
The DNA here is from genome assembly GCF_000164805.1 of Carlito syrichta. Taxonomy (NCBI): domain Eukaryota; kingdom Metazoa; phylum Chordata; class Mammalia; order Primates; family Tarsiidae; genus Carlito; species Carlito syrichta. The sequence goes on from NW_007245719.1 coordinate 40,763, forward strand.
CACCAGCCTCACCTGTCAGGTGATTTTGCCTCCAGCTGGTATGACCAGGATAAGAACCGTCTATCTCAATGTGTCCTAAGAGCTGGGCCCAGGTCCCTGATTAGGGGGATTCCTGAGGGCAGCGGGATGGGGGTCAGGGCTGGACATGGAGTGCTAGATCCTGGAATCTGGGCTCTGAGTGGGAGTCAGGAGGACACTGGCTCCCTCTTCCCCATCTATGCAGCTCCTGAGAGAGTGGGTCAGTGTCCACCACCCCCAAACTAATGGGGATCTGCTGTGTCTTTCTGTCTAGACGCTCCTCAGAACTTGACCGTGACTGTCTTCCAAGGAAATGACACAGGTAGGATGGACCCTCTCTCTGGGTGGGGTAGCAGGGTCTTCAATTCAGGGCAGGGCCCCTCCTCATCCTGGACTCACTTGGTTACCAGAGACATGCTGTGGTGAACCCAGAGCCCCTCCCTGCCTTCATCCCACCCCTTAGCACCTGCCCCATCTATCCCTCACTACCCTCAGAATCCTCCACACATGTCCCTCTCGGCCCACAACAAGGACAAGGACAGGATGACATTCCCATGGCAGGACCAGCCTTGAGGGCCTCATCATTCGTCTCCTGAACACTGCTCTGGCCTTGACTTTATTCCCCCCAAATGGCTGACCTAAGCCCTTCTGGACAGGGGATGGAGTTACATGGCCTAGAATCCAAAACACACAGCAGAGTCTGTCCCAGATTCCCGTTCCCCTCCCCTGAATCGATGCATGTCTGTCCAGGCTGCCCTGAGACAGAGTTTGTTCACCTGAAGGATCTCAGAAGTTGTTTTTCTTAAGTAGGACGAACTGTCCTCACCCTCCTCCAGGACCGTGTGGTGTCCATTGAACAGAGGGATTCTGATTCTGTGCACATCTCCTTCTCATGTAGAATCAGGACATTAATTGTGTTCTACCACAGACATGCTACAGTGAATAATCTTGTATTTAATTTCACATAGAATATCTAAGTCAGTGATATTAGTTTCTAAAAACAAAATAGAAATGTGTCGTATGTTCTTTCTCATTTTGAGTGATATGGCCATATTGTCCTTCTGAAGGACAGACAGGTTGACATTCCAAACAGTGAGAGGTGACAGTGTGTGTTTCCTGCACTTCATCTGTCAGTTCCCCTACCAGTCTCTTTCTGTGTCCTTCCTCTTTCTTCAGCTCTCTCTGTCTCTCTGATCCTCTGTCTCTTTCTTGACAGCAGTCACAACACTTAGGAATGGCTTATCTCTCTCAGTCCCAGAGGGCAAGTCTCTGTGCCTGGTCTGTGCTGTCAAAAGCCAAGCTGAGCTGGACCCGGGGGAACCTGACCCTAAGCCCCTCACAGCTGTCAAGCCCTGGGGTGCTGGAGCTGCCTCGAGTGTACCTTGGGGATAAAGGAGAATTCATCTGCTGGGCTCAGAACCCTCTGGGCTCCCAGCACCTCTCCCTGAGCCTCTCCCTGAAGAGTGAGTACAGCAGTTTCGGGGGAGGGACTGCAGGGAGATCACACCTGCTCCCCTCACCATTCACCTAGTAGTCCCCAAGCTTCAGAGGAGAGCTCAGGTCTGGTCTGTGTTCACCTGTGAGACCTGAACCTTCTCTGGACCAGAGCATCACTGTCCTCTGTCTTTGGGGAAGAGGTATGGGGTGGGTGAGGGAAGGAGGAAGGTCTTGGAGGGGCGGGGCTGAGGCCTGTACTGGTGTATTCGGGAGACAAGGTCCTTGCATTGCAGTTTAGGGACCAGGGTGAGATGCATTGCAGTTTAGGGACCAGGGTGAGATGCATTGCAGTTTAGGGACCAGGGTGAGATGCATAAGACTCTCGCCTTGGGCATCACATTTTAAAAGCCAAACATGAAACAACTCAGGAACTGAGTGAAATAATACTGTGATTCAATGATCCATTACAAAATAACATTGCATAGTCACTCCACGGTGAACACGATATCAAAATTGCAAGTAAAGATAGGAGCCCCCCGCTCTCACGCCTCACCCTGTCCCTTCCTCCCTCGCACACTATTCTGTGTCTGGAAAGGCGAGGGCACAGAAGTACAGGGACTCCCAGGGAGCAGAAGGGAAAGAGGTCATTCTGGGAGTGAGTCCCCCCAAAAGCTCCTGTCTACCTGCAGGTAGAGCGTGGTCTGTGCTGGAGGTGCTCACAGGAGCTGGAGCCACTGCCCTGGTCCTCCTGTCCTTCTGTGCCATCTTCATCACGTGAGTAATGACTTTGGGGAGGGAGGAGGTTCATGAGGGAGGGTAGGGCAGGAACAGAGCTCCTGGGGCCTGGGCTGGGGGCACCCAGATGGGCCAAGAGCTTGAAGCAAGAACAGGAAGGAGATCACAGGCACAGTGTGAATATCCCAAGTGTCCCTCGTTGTGGGGTGTCTGAATCTGTGTGAACCTTGGGTTTTAAGGTCCAGGAGAGAAAGCCTGTGTTCTTAACAATGGGATCTCCAAGATGGGACCACCTTTCTCCCACTTCAATCACCCCTCCAGCTCCATAATAGCTAACAAAGGTGAGGGTCTTGGTCAGCCTGAAGCATGAAAACCCCAGAATTGGGGTTCAACTGAGAATCCAAGTGACTTTTTTACTTTGTACAGAAGAAATTCAAGCACCAGTCATTAGTAGGAAAAAAGTAAGTTTACTAAAGAAATGCAGAGGCCGGGTTCAGTGGCTCAGCCTGTAATCCCAGCACTTTGGGAGGCCGAGGCGAGTGGATTGCCTGAGCCCACGGGTTCGTGACCCACCCGAGCAACTTGGTGTGACCTCGGCTCTACAATAAATCAAAAACTAGCCAGGCGTGGTAGTGCACACCTGTAGTTCCAGCTACTTGGAAGACTGAGGCGGAAGGATCGCCAGAGCCCAGCAGGTCGAGGCTACAGTGGCCGGGAGCATGCCACTGCCCTCCAGTCTGGGTGACAGAGTGAAACTCCAGCTCAAAAAAAAAAAAAAACAAATACAGAAATAGGTAAATAGCCACCCCATAGGCAGAGCAGCCCCCATGGAGGCAGGATGTTTGTATTTACGATACTTTCTTGATTACACACTAAGCTACGGACGAATTATTAATGGGTTTTCCAAGAAAGGGGCAAGGATTTCTCAGAATCAAGAGTTTCTTCCCCTTTTAAACCATACAGGATAACTTCTAGGAGTTGCCATGGTAATTTAAACTGTCATGGCCCTGGTGGTCATGCCCTTGAGCATGCTAATGTATCATAACTAATGAATAATGAGCTAAAAGGACAAGTAGAAATCACTTTGGATGTCATGTTGTTCTGGGCTAGCTTTGGGCTGTCTTCTTATCTCATCTCATGTTGTCAGTGAGGTCAGGGCTTGTGATCTTCATTTTAGAAACTTCTCCTGCCAATCCCTACCTCACACCCACTGCAGCCCAATCTGCCCAGACTGAAAAGCTCTCTGTGCTCCAATAAAACTTTATTTACATAATCAGGGAGTGGGTGGGATTAGATACAAGGACTGTAATTTACCAACCCCTAACCTAGAGATAAGCCCCATACTTCTCAGCCAGCAACCCTGCGTGTTCCGGCCACCTAAACACCTGCCTCTCCAGTAGGGCGGGAGTTAGGGTGAGGTGAGTGAGGTTCTTCCTCCAATGCAAAATTTAAAGGGGTGCCTAAAATCTCAGCAATTAAGATGAAGTTTTAGTGAACTTAAAAAAATCAAAATTAATTTTTAAAACATAGTGATAAGCAAAATATCAAGACTCTCTGGTATCTTCTCTCAGAGTAAGGTTCTGCAGGAGGAAGTCGGCAAGGTCAGCAGCCAGTGAGGGTGATGCAGACATGGAGGACGCAGACGCTGTCAGGGACTCAGCCTCTCAGGTGAGTGATATAGATGTCTCCACATCCAGCCTGCAGCCTGGACACCTCCCACAGCATGGCCCTCAGGATTGCTCAGGCGGGTTTAGCCAAAGTGTCTTTCCTCCTCCAACAAACTGGTTTCTTTGCAGGATTTCCCATCTTGCTGTTGACAAAAAGATGCCAAACTCTATAAAATGTTTTAAGATGGTTTATCATGGCTAATAAGAGTGACCTTAGGCCTGGAACACCCATCCTCAGGAGGTCCTGAGAATGTGTGCCCAGAGTGATTGAATTGCAGTTTGGTTATATATGCATTTTAAGGAGGCAGATGTTACAAAACTCATAAATCCATACATGTGAGATTTTCGTTGATTCTGCCTGGGAAGGAGGGACATTTCCAAGTGGGGCCTTGCAGATTATAGGGGGCATTAAGGATTTCTTGTTGGAATTGTGTAATCCCTATCTAAGGAATTTTGGAAATCACTAGACAAAAAGGTGCCTCCAGTTTGGGAGTCCCCCAGATATGGCTTTGCAGGGTCATAAAATATTTTGGTTTTCTTCTCCATTTGCTGTGTGATATCATGCTAGAGTCAGACTGGAAAACAAACTTTAGTATACAGAGTAATAGGGGAATAAACTCTGTCTGCTGAGTCCTTATCAGGCATGACTGTCCAAGCCTCTTTGTTAGGAATTTGGATAAAAGAGCTCAGAATTGAGTCCTCACTGCTGACAGCAATACAACACCCTCCCGCAGAGGAATCGTATCCTCTCTGGCCTCCCTTCTCCTCTACAACTCTAAATTCCCCATGTCTTACTCACTTCTCCCTTAAGAACAAGTGACGTTGGTATCCCCCTCCTTCCAACCTGACTCCTCTCATTGCTGAGATCTCAAAATCTCTGTCTTGGACCACCTCATCTCCCTGCCTCTTCTCTCCCCTTCTCTACCTGGAGGGACATTCCAGAACCCATCACTGCTCAGTTTCTCCACATTTGAATGGCTGTTCCCCACCCCCAGCACTGCTTAGGGCACAGGCCAGAAACTCTTATCTTTAAAGGCCAGAAAGTACAATTTTTGGCTTTCTGGGCAGTACAGTCTCTGTTGTAGCCTCTCAACTCTGCTGTTGTAGCAGGAAGGCAGCCCTAGACCTTGTGAAAATGAGTTTGGCTGTGTTTCAATAAAACATTATTTACAAACTCAGGCAGTGGGCGGGATTTAACCCAAGGGCTGTAGTTTCCTAACCCCTGACCTAGAGAATAAGACCCAGAACACCTCAGTCTGTAGCCCTGCACGTTCTGACATCCTAAACACCTGACTCTCCAGTAGGAAGGAAATTAGGGTTAGGTAAGAGAGGCTCTTACCTCTGGTGCAAAATTTAAGAAGGTGCCAAAAGCTCAGTGATCAAGACAAAAAATGCTTTTATGCACCATCTTTAATTTTAAAAACTTACTGGTGAGTAAAATATCAAAATTTGAAATAATAACAAGATCCATAAACTGAAGTCAGTTTAAAACTATTGAAGATCATTAACTAAGTCAAGAGAAATTTTCAAGAAGGGCCGCACCTCAGTTGAAAATGAGGGAAGAAAGAAGTCTTTTTTAAAAGTGTTATCTCTGCTTTCCTAGCAGTAGAACCTGGAAAGCAAAGTTTAATAAATTCTGGGTGTCGGTATACATAAAATCTTTAAACTTAAAACAGCATTTTGGCCAGGCTCAGTGGCTCAGCCTGTAATCCCGCGCTTTGGGAGGCCGAGGTGAGTGGATTGCCTGAGCCCACGGGTTCGAGACCCTCCTGGGCAACTTGGTGAGACCTCATCTCTACAATAAATCAAAAAAATCAGCCGAACGTGGTAGCGCTCGCCTGTAATTCTGGCTACTCGGAAGGCTGAGGCGGAAGGATCACAGGAGCCCAGTGGGTCGAGGCTGCGGTGGCCGGAGCAGCCACTGCACTCCAGTCTGGGCGATGGAGTGAAACTCCAACTCAAAAAAAAAAGTGTTTTAATACACATGACTTTTAATTTTCCAATAGTATTTCTTTTTTATTTTTTTATTTTAAGGATGTGGAAATCATTCAGGATTAGATACACAAATGGTCATGCTAAGCCAATTGCAGCCTGAGGCAAATTTTAAAATGTATGTCCCTATTTATGTGTTTTCCTGTATTTTCATTGTCAGTGTTTTTCACACAACATTGAAAAAAACTGACAATGAAAATACATGAAAACATATAAATAGAAGCATGCATTTCTTAAATTTTCTCCAGGCTCCAATTGGCTCCGCAGAACACTCTTTCTAATCTGAGTTTTTTATTAATTTTTTCCCCAGGGACTTTTTGCATTTTTATTTTTTAAATGTTGCATTAAAATATCATTATCTTTTTCTTTTTCTTTTTCTTTTTTTTTTGACTTGGAGTCTCACTGTCACCCAGACTGGGGTGCAGTGGCCGCTTCCGGCCACCACAGCCTCGACCTGCTGGGCTCCAGCGAACCTTCCGCCTCAGCCTTCCGAGTAGCTGGAACTACAGGCGGGTGCTACCACGCCCGGCTGATTTTTGATTTATTGTAAAGATGAGGTCTTGCCTGCCCAGGCGGGTCTCGAACCCGCGGGCTCAGGCAATCCACTCACCTCAGCCTCCCAAAGGCGCAGGATTACAGGCTGAGGCACCGAGCCCGGTCCATTATCTTTTTCATCCTTTAATTTTGCGCTCTGGGCAAGGTCCTCACATGCCTCATCCCAATCCCAGTCCTGCCTCCCGCCACTTCCTGCCTCCATTCTGTCCCCATCAACGCTGAGCTCTCCAGTGTCATTACCAAAACAAAGTTGCTTGTGCCTCTGGGTCCCTGCATGGGCTGTTCCTCCTTCCTCAAATTCTTCTCCCTCCCCACTTCTGCTTCTTCATTTTGTTTATCTTTCATACTCTGATGTAAACGCCACACTCATCATTTATTGCCTGTATTCAGAGTATGCCCGAAGCCTGTGGAAGTTTTTGAACAGCAGAGTAACATCCGTACATCCGTCCTTTCATTCTCTAATTTATTCTGGAATTCATTCATTATTAAGCACTTCCTAAGAGACGAATACTGTAGATGCTAGAGACCCAGCTATGAAAAACATGAAAAATCTAGGGCTCAACGAAGTTTTATTCTAGACAGAGAGATATATCCAAACCAATCCACCAAGCAACCAACAACAACCAAACAAACACATGAAACACAGAGCATGTAGAAGATAGACACACTTTACAGGGAAAATCTAGGATACTGCAAATAGGAAGTGCTCAGGATTTGGCTCTCCCCCCTCTCCCATACCCCAAGTCAGAACCTCACTCTGTGGCCCAGGCTGGAGGGCAGTGGCATGATCATGGCTTTCGGCAGTCTCGACCTCCTGGGCTTGGCAATCCTTTTGCCTCAGCTTTCCAAGTAGCTGGGACTACAGGAACACGCCACCATGACCAGCTAATTTTTATCTTTGCTTTTGTATAGGCAAGTTCTCACTATGTTGTCCAGGCTTGTCTCAAATTCCTGGGCTCAAGCAATCCTCTTGCTTTGGCCTCCCAAAATTGCTGAGATTATAGGTGTGAGCCACTATGCCCAGCCTAGAACATGGTTTTTGAGTTTATTGTGATTTTTCTATTCATTCATCCATCCATTCATCTATCTTTCATTTAAAAACACATAACATAAAGTTTATCCTCTTATCCTTTTTTAAGTGTTCAGTTGTGCAACACGTCTCTAGAACTTTTTAATATTGCAAAACTGAAACTGTATGCAATGAACTCTCCACTTCCCCTTCTACCCCACCCCCACCCTGACAACCACCATTCTACTTTTCGTTTCTGTGAATTCAATTCTATGATATGGTACTTCAAATAAATGGAATTGTACAGTACTTGTCATCTTGTGGCTGGTATTTTTTTAAAGTCAGAGTCTCACTCTGTTGCCCAGGCTGGAGTGCAGTGGGATGCTCACGGCCACCGCAGCATTGACCTACTGGGCACAGGTTATTCTTCTGCCTCAGCCTTCCAAGCAGCTGGTATTACAGGAACACACCACCATGACCAGCTAATTTTTAACTTTATTTTTTGTATAGGCAAGTTCCCACTATGTTGTCCAGGCTGGTCACACACTCCTGGGCTAAAGCAAACTTCTTGCCTCAGCTTCCCAAAACTGCTGAGATTATAGGCGTGAGCAACTGTGACCAGACTAGGACACGGCTTTTGAGTTTATTTTGATTTTTCTATCCACTAATGTATCCATTCATTTATCTATCTTTCATTTAAAAACACATAACAAAATTTGCCATCTTACCCTTTTTTTAAGTGTTCAGATGTGCAACACATCTCCGGAACTTTTTAATATTGCAAAACTGAAACTGTATCCAAGAACAACTACTCTTCACTTCCCTGCCCACGCCGCCCCCAGCCCCACCCCCACCCCCGGCAACCACCAATCTACTTTCTGTTTCTATGAACTCTATGATATGATACTTCATACAGTACTTGTCATCTTGTGACTGGTATTCTTTTTCTTTTTTTTTTTTGTAATCAGAGTCTCACTCTGTCGCCCAGGCTGGATTGCAGTGGCACATTCATGGCCACCTCAGCCTCAACCTGCGGGGCTCAGGCAATCCCTCTGCCTCAGCCTTCCAAGTAGCTGGCATTACAGGCATGCACTACCACTCCCGGCGAATTTTTTTGATTTATTGTAGAGATGAGGTCTCACCAAGTTGCCCAGGCTGGTCTCAAACCCCTGGGCTTAGGCAATCTTCTCGCCTCAGCCTCCCAAAGTGCTGGGGTAACTGGTATTTTCACTTAACATATGCCCTCAAAGTTCATCTATGCTGTAGGATGTGATAGGATTTCCTTTTTAAGGGCAAATAGTATTCCATAGTGTGCATATCCACCATGTTTATTTAGCCATTTATCTGCTGATGGACAATTGTGATGTTTCTACCTTTTGACTCTCGTGGTAATTCTACAGTGAACATTGCTGTGCAAATACTTTTTTGAGATTCTGCTTTCTATTCTTTTGGATATACACATAAGTGGAATTGCTGGATCCTATAATATTTCTATTTATTAACTTCTGAGTAATTTCCATAGTGTTTTCCAAGTCACCTACCCCATTTTACCTTCCCACCACCGTGTATAAGGGCCCACATTTCTTCATATCCTTAGTAACACTTATTAACTTGGTGTTTGGGTTTTCTTTGTTTTTTAGTATAAAGTGAACTTATTAACTTGGTGTTTGGGTTTTCTTTGTTTTTTAGTATAAAGTGATAACTTGCTATAGTTCTGGTTTGCATTTCTCTCATAATTAGTGATACGTGCAAATTTTCATATGCTTGGTCATTTTATATCTTATTTGAAGAAAGTCTGTTAGAGTTTTAAGCTGTTTTTTAATTGCATTATCTGTTTCATAGTTTTGAGTTGTAAGAGTTCTTTATATATTCTGGATATTAACTCTCTATTAGAAACCTGTCTTGCCACTGTTCTCTTTCATTTGGTAGGTTGACTTGTGGTCTCTGTTGGTGATGTTTGAGCAAATCATGAAGGAGGTTCAGAGCCTGACACTGGACTGTGGGATGAAAGAGCCTTCCAGGCTGAGGGAAGAGCAGGGGCAACGCTCAGGCACAGGTGGGTGACTACTGAGAGGCAGAGAATCGGGGAGGCCTGTGCAATTAGACAGAGGGAGGCAGGGACAACAAGCAGAAAGTGAATTGGGAGAAGTTAAACCTGTGTGTAAATCATGTCTGACCGCACAGGCCACTGTAAACATTTGGAGTTTTAAGCAGAAGAATATGATCCAATTTTCACTTTCCCCAGATCCCTCTGGCCTCTGTCTTCAGAAGAGTCCGTGTGAGGCAGAGAAGGGCAGAAGCAGAGGAGTTAAAGAGGAGGCTGGTGAGCATCCAAGGAGGAGGTGATGCTGGCTGGAACCAGGAGGCAGCAGTGGTGAGTGTGATTGGCTTCAGGGGGAATTCTAGAGTCAGGACAATGGGAATTGATAATGCATTGGGAGTGGATGTGGGTCACAGAGAGGGCCAGAGATGACTTCCAGATTATCCATAAGCAGTGGTAGGAGTGGAGATGGCAATCACTGAGGCTAAGAAGACTGTAGGAGGAAGACGTTTGAGGCAGAAAAGGAGTTCCGCTGAATAAGTTGAGTTTGTTGTGCTTTTGAACAAGAGAGAGAGGGTTTCAAGCACACCATTGGACAGAAGTCTACAGTCAGGAGAGAGAAATGGGCTGAGATGTGGATTCAGGAGTCCTCAGCCTATTGGTGACATGAAGCCAACACAGTGGATGAAATCAACAAGTGAAGATGCTGAAGGACAGTGTGACACCTGTACTGAGTAGAGAGGGGCTTCCATTTAGGGAGGTGGGCAGCCGGGGCCTCTGCTGCAAAGTCCAGGATAGGAAAAGTCTGAAATATGGTCCCTTGCATTCAGCCACATGGAGACCTCTAATGACCTCTCCCCTCTCCCCTCTTCCTTCCCCCTCTCCCCTCTCCCCTCTC
>NW_007245719.1:51134-55105 GCF_000164805.1 Carlito syrichta
CCCCGACTGAATCTCAGGCAGACGACAGCACTCCAGACCAGCTTTCTGCTGTGTCCGCCCCCTCTTCTGGGGAAGAAGGAGAGGTCCAGTATGCATCTCTCACCCTCAATATGAGACCTCAAGTCCCACAGGGCCAGGAGGCCCCTGGCAGTGAGTATTCAGAGATCAGGACCCACAAGTGATGAGGCATCACAGCCCCTCCAGGCAAAGGGTTAGGCAGAGGCCTATTCCTGTGGAATTAAACGCACTCCCAAGGAAAAGCTAGACATGCAGTGAAAGGAACACAGGCTTTGGAATCACAGCATTTCAATCTTAATCCACACTCTGCTCCTTTGTTTAGTAAGTGACAAACAGATTCCTGCTCTCTGTACCTTGTTTTTGCTCTGTAAAACAGAATGAGATGCCCTACCTGCAAGGTCATGGTAAGCATCACAGGAATGAAACCCCCAAAGAGCTCCTGGTGTAGGGTATAGGCTGAGCACATGCTGGAACCCTGTGCTTGAACAGAAAGACCCTGCTGGGAATGTCCTGACTCTGGAGGTGGCCAGGAGCTACATGTCTGTGCCACTTGCTTGCAAATAGCTGTTCCACAACTTTCCAGGAAGTGGTCTTGGCCTGAGGGTTTGATGCATTCAGCACCTGGACCCTGCCCACCTCTTCAGCCTCATCTCTCCTTACCATTGACTTCTGGCCCCCTGGATCTCCATAGTATCTGCATCTTGTATACTCTGTCTCTGTTTCCGAGGCTGGAGTGCAGTGTCATGATCATAGTTCCCTCCAGTTTTGAACTCCTGCGCTCAAGCAATCTTCCCACGACAGCCTTCCGGAGCTGGGAGTACAAGCATGCACCACCACACCTGGCTTAATAAATAGTTTTTTAAAATGTGCTATTGTTTGGACATGATTTATTTGGTCTCCCCAAGTCTCCTGTTGAAGTTTGGTTCCCAGTGTTGGTGTGGCCTCATGGGAGGAGTTGGGTCCTGGGGGCAGATCCCTCATGACTGGTTCATACCCATCTCATGTAATGAGTGAGTTCTCGTTGGATTACTTCTCATGATAGTTCCCTGACAGCTGATTATGAAAAACAACCTGGCACCTCCCTTCGCTCTCCTGCTTCCTTTCTCTCCATGTGATCTGCACACACCAGCTTGCCTTTACTGTCTGCCATGAGTGGAAGCTTCCTGAGGCCATCACCAGGGGCAAGTGCTGCTGTCCTCTTCTTGTACAGCCTGCAGAACTGTGAACCAAAGAATGCTCTTTCCTTTAAAATTTGTCCGCCTCTGGTAAACCTTTATAGCAACACAAATGGACCAAGACATTATAGAATATTTCTGCACTGAAAAATACAGTGAATTAAGGAAGGCACAAATTAATTTTAAAATATCATATTCATGATTAGAAGACAAATATTAAAATGTCCTTTCTCTCTGTATTTATTTAAGTATTCCTAGTTAATATTCCAACACATATATTATATATGTACTTGCATCTATATGTGTATATACACATATATACATGTCTATGTATGTAAGTATAAATGTATATATGTGCATATATATTTACAAATTGAGAATTTGGTTCTAGAATTTATATGGAAACATAAAAACCTAGAATAGGCAAATAATCTTGGAAAATAACACAGCTGGAGAAATAAGACTTCGCTTTAAAGTTTGAGTAATCCAGAAAAAATGGTGTGGAGTAGAATAGTCTATAAATGGACCCACATGTGCATTGTCAATTCAATACCATCAGGTCTATCCCATTGGGACAGGAAGTATTTTTCAATAAATGCTGGTAGAACTAGTGAAATATGGTTTTAAAAAAATAACCTCAACCCCCTTCACAATTACATACACAAAATTAGCCTGAGATAAATCATAAACCTAAAGGTAAAATTGAAAATTATAAAGCTATAAAACTGTGCTGTCCTATATGGTTGCTATCAGCAACATGTGGCTGCTGAAGTGTCCTACATTTAGTGAACAAAAAAGAATATAAATATCTCATTGGCCAGGCATGGTGGCTAACACCTGAAATCCCAGCACTTTAGGAGGCAGAAGCAAGAGGACTGCCTGACCTCAGGGGTTGGAGACCAGTCTGGGCAAGACCTCATCTCTACAATAAATCAAAAATTTAGACAGGAGTGGTGGAAGATGCCTGTGGCTCCAGCAGCTTGGAAGGCTGAGGGGAAGTTTTGCCTGAGTCCAGCAGGGTGAGGCTGTGGTGACCATAAGCATACCACTACAACCCATCCTGGGTGACAGAATGACTCTAACTTAAAAAAAAGAACATCAATATCTCATGTATTTATATTTAATGTTTATTTGATATTTTGGATATATCAGGTTAAAATAAATATTATTAAATGTAATTTCACCTGTTCCTTTTAAATTGTGGCTTCTAGAAATGTAAAATGACCAATGTGGCTCGCATTATATTTTGTTTGGACAATGCTGCTACAGAAAAAAATCTGAGACAATATCTGTGAGTATGCAATAATTTCTTAGAGCTCATTCAAAATACTAAGAGTGAAAGAGTACATGTAATGAAACTATTGACATCTTAAAATCTCTGCTCATCAAAAGACATGCTTAAGAATGTGAAAATGCAAGCCACATGGAGAAAATTCTAGATATAACATTTGATTCTATGCCTGAAAAGGGGCTTGAACTTAGATGATAGAAAGAATGCCAATCGGTAATGAAATTACAGCCAATTTCTTAAATGGGCAAAATGCTCGATCATATATTCTGCAAGAAAAGAGATCTCAATGACCAATAAGTACATGAAAAGGTACACAACACCACTGACATCAGGAGATGAAAATTAAAATCACAGTGAGGTCCTGAACACATCTTCCTGAATGTCTAATATCGAAAATCCCCAGTACAGCAAATGATGGAGAGGATGTGGAGGAACTGGAACTCTCATTTAATTCTTGTGGCAATGTAAATAGTACAACCATTCCAGAAAGTAATGTGGCTGTTTTGTATACAGTTAGACATGATACAACTACCCAATGACCCAGCGATACCATTCTAGGACCTCCCTCAAGAAGAGTGAAAGCAAGTGTCCACACAAAAACTTGGATGTGGATGTTTACAGTGGTGTTATTCATGACAGCCAAAAGGTAGAAGCAACCCAAATATCCACCAACAGGGAAATGAATAACCAAAATATGGTGTGTCCATGTAATGACATGATACTTGTCAATATAAAACAATAAACTATTGAAACATGCAACAACATGAATGAATTTGGAAAATATGCTGAGTGAACTAAGTCAGATTGAAAATAAATACAAACTCTAAAATTCCACTTACATGAGGTTCAATAACAGACCAAGCTAACCTACAGTGACAGAAATTCACAACAGTGGCTGGCTCAGTTTCTTTTACCCCTCTCATTCAGGAGATGCTGCGGAATGACATGAGAACATGTATGTAGAGGGACAGCTCAGAGCCGTCACTTTCCCTGCCTTTGCATCAGTGACAACAGCCTGGGACTGCCCATGGGACATTCAGGAAGTTATAAAAAAGAACAAGGAGAAGTAGCAGGTCTCTGTCCTGTGTATCCCCTCTGAGATGGACCTGGGATCTCCCCAGCACATCTGACATGGTGACCATCTCGCTCCAACCTGGAGCCTTGGCTCTCTGTGACCATATCCACCCCACCCTACCCCCTCCCCCACAGTGTTGCAGACAGAACACAGCTCTGTGTTGGCATCACCCTTGACTGGGAGTCCCCAGGAGCCAGAGTCTGTCCTGGGCAGAGGGAGTGCCCCTGTGAGCATAGCCTGACCCTGCTGGGTCAGGGGTGGGTGGTCACATAAGGAGGGCAGAACTCGGTAGCTGCTGAGGGTCTGCAGTATCGTGGGAGGCTGAGAGGGATTGGGAACACAGCCCTCAAGTCAGGAATTCCAAGATCCAGGGAATCTACATCCTGTGACTGCCTTAGAGTCCCAACCAGTC
>NW_007245719.1:55125-69728 GCF_000164805.1 Carlito syrichta
GGAAAATATGCTGAGTGAACTAAGTCAGATTGAAAATAAATACAAACTCTAAAATTCCACTTACATGAGGTTCAATAACAGACCAAGCTAACCTACAGTGACAGAAATTCACAACAGTGGCTGGCTCAGTTTCTTTTACCCCTCTCATTCAGGAGATGCTGCGGAATGACATGAGAACATGTATGTAGAGGGACAGCTCAGAGCCGTCACTTTCCCTGCCTTTGCATCAGTGACAACAGCCTGGGACTGCCCATGGGACATTCAGGAAGTTATAAAAAAGAACAAGGAGAAGTAGCAGGTCTCTGTCCTGGGTATCCCCTCTGAGATGGACCTGGGATCTCCCCAGCACATCTGACATGGTGACCATCTCGCTCCAACCTGGAGCCTTGGCTGGAGACTGGTTGGGACTCTAAGGCAGTCACAGGATGTAGATTCCCTGGATCTTGGAATTCCTGACTTGAGGGCTGTGTTCCCAATCCCTCTCAGCCTCCCACGATACTGCAGACCCTCAGCAGCTACCGAGTTCTGCCCTCCTTATGTGACCACCCACCCCTGACCCAGCAGGGTCAGGCTATGCTCACAGGGGCACTCCCTCTGCCCAGGACAGACTCTGGCTCCTGGGGACTCCCAGTCAAGGGTGATGCCAACACAGAGCTGTGTTCTGTCTGCAACACTTGCAGGCAGATTCAGTGTCTGGTGAGGGCTTCCTTCCTTACAGATGGTGCCTTCTCCTGTCCTCATGGTGGGAGGGACAGACATGCTCCTTCAGGGCTGTCTCATAAGGACAGAAATCCCATTCGTGAGGGCTGCACCATCATGATCCAGTCACAATCCAAAAGGCCACAATTCCCAATACCATCACCCTGGGGGTTAGAATTTCACTTTAGGAATTTTAGGGTAACACAAACATGCACATCATGGGACTTGTCACTCTGACCTTTAGTGTCTTCTCCTGAAAATTGGGAAAGGGGGCTAGAGGGCCTCCCAGATCTCCTGGGTAATAACTGGGTGAGAAGTTCCTTTTCTGAACACTGTTAGATTCTCTGTGGCTTTCCTGTGTCTCTCCTTCCGATTCTTCTGCTTTTCTCGGCAAATCAGAAACCACAGGACACTGAGGAACCAAAGCCCAGCCCTTCTGACCATTGTGATACGTCAAGTTCCCCTACTGGGAGACAGGGATTGTGCAAGAATGGGGGGCCCAGAAGGCCACAGAATTCAAGGCAGCGTGCTCAGATGATTAACTGAAAAGCAAGGAGGCAAGGAATATGAAAGTGAGGCTGGGGGCTCCTTCAAGAGGGTGTGGGCTGTGGCCCATAGGAAGAGGCACACAGGTGTGGTCCTGAGGTATTTGCAAGACTGTATTTCTTGAATAGTGTTCATTTGTGTAATCACTAAGTTGATTTTTGGGGACACTTTAACCCAGATGGCTTGTATTTATCGTCTCAGAAAGTTTTAAGAAAACCTGACATGGGTCTAGGGAAGCCCCAGCTCTCAGGATCCCCGTTTCTCTTCCCAGCTGAGCCAAACAGCTAAACACAATCTCCTGCTGAATTCAGGAGCTTGCTCCTTCTCCTGTGAAACCCTGACACCCCTGAGGGGACAACCCCATGGCTGTGTTTGTACTCCATGTCTCCTGCCCACCATGTCTCCTGTCCACCAGGTCTCCTGGGAGAAACCTGCAGGAACAAAACCCTGGGGGCGACAGACCCATCGAGTTCTGGAGTAACCAGGAGACATGTGTCTCAGTGGCACGACAGTGGGGAGGAAATCCTATCTGGTGCCCAGGGAGCCTCAGCATAAAGAAATGCCTGCCCCTTTCAAAACCCAGCCATTCCCTGTGACTTTCTTCCCTGAAATCCCATTGCACAACAGTCATGGCCTCAGGTTCCCAGGCTTCCTGAGAGCTGGGCTCCCCTGGTTTCCTCGTCCTGAGTTGACACATGGAACTCTCAACTCCAGTGCCCCATGTCCCCTGTTCAGTCCTCCTGAGGCCACCTTCCAACCTAGGGAGGTGTCCCCACCTGGCCTATGTGATCCCCACTGAAGCTCCTATCTCAAGAGCTCAGACATCAAGAGACTTGTCTCCTGACAGGACAGTGACTCCTTGAGAACAGTGTCCAGGTCTGGTGTATGGAACTCCTCATGCAGAGAAGGGATGCCTACCTCGTGTATGCTGGGGGAGGAAGGAGAAGTTGCCTATCACCCCACCTGGGCCCCACCTCTCCTGACTCCCACCTTTAGCAGCCTGACCTCCACAGACATTGAAAGTCTCAGGGGAGCCTCAGGGGTCTGGCTAGATGGGACCTATTTTCACCTTGCAGAAAATGTTATCCCAGAGGAAAGATGTCAACAGGGTGGCAGGGGATGGAGGTCAGGCCCTGCACGAGGTGTGAATTTGGGTGAGCCTCACACCATCTCTGACCTCAGGGTTCCCAAGAGGGGTGGGGGTCAGTTGATCTCCAAGGACTGACCGGCCTTGATAGCATGTGGGAGTAAAGTTCCTCCTCTGAGGAGGTCCCTGTTCTGGCCTCGCCCCTTCTTCCTGTGGGGCCTCCTCTGAGTCTTGAGCTCTTAGTTCCTGAAAGAAGAACCCTGAGGACAAGGCTTTGTCCGGTGACCCTGGCACTTCCCACCCCAGACATGCTGTTGCTGCTACTGCCACTGCTCTGGTGGACAGAGGGGATGGAGGGACAAAGACAGTATGGGGATGGCTATAGGCTGAGTGTGCAGGGGCCAGTAATGGTGCAGGAGGGCCTGTGTGTCTCTGTGCCCTGCTCCTTCTCCTACCCCCAGGACAGCTGGACTGACTCTGACACAGCATATGGCTACTGGTTCCGGAAAGGGGCTAATGTATTCTATGGTGACCCAGTGGCCACAAACAAACCAGGTAGAAAAGTAGAGGCAGAGACCCAGGGCCGATTCCACCTCCTTGGAGACCCTCAGACAAACAACTGCTCTCTGAGCATCAGAGACGCCAGGAGGAAGGACCAGGGGACATATTTCTTTGGGGTGGAGAGAGGAAAGATGAAATGGTACTACACTGTATATGAGAATTACAAACCTGACCAGCTCTACGTGAATGTGACGGGTAAGTCACGGCTCCAGGAGCGGCCACAGGGGAAGTTCCTGAGCCACAGGGCAGGGGTGGGATGGGACCCTTGTCCTGGGAGGGGGTTAAGGCGAAGTGTGTTGGGCTCATGGGAGAAGTTGGACCAGAGCCTGAACTTCTCTCAGGACCATACCGTGGACCCTCCCTCCTGATCCGGGGTGTCCCCTTCTCCTCACCAGCCCTGACCCACACCCCCAACACTCTCATCCCCGGGACCCTGGAGTCTGGCTGCTCCAGACAACTGACTTGTTCTGTGCCCTGCATGTGATCAGGTGATGTCCCCCATGATCTTCTGGGCCGAGCCTCCATGTCTCCCCTTCCCTTCACTAGCACCCACTCCTTAGTGCTCACCCTCATCCCGCCACCCCAGGGCCATGGCACCAGCCTCACCTGCCAGGTGACCTTGCTTGGGGCCGGTGTGACGACGATAAGGACCATCCATCTCAACGGGTCCTGTGAGAGCTGGGCCAGGACACCCAGTTCCCTGTGGGGGGGTGGGTCTATGAGGGTTGGGGGAGGAAAATGAGGTTAGGGCACAGGGTGCTGGGTCCCAGAATCCAGCCTATGAGTGGGGGGTCATGAGGACACTGGCTCCACCTTCCCCATCTATGCAGCTCCTGGGAGAGGGGGCCAGTGTCCACCACCCCCACAGTGATATAGATCTGTCATGTCTTTCTATCCAGATGCTCCTCAGAACTTGACCATGACTGTCTGTGGAGGAAACAGCACAGGTAGGATGGAGTCCTCTCCCTGAATGGAGGAGGAGGGCCTTCAGCTCAGGTGAGGGTCCCTCCTCATCATGGACTTGTCTGACCACCAGATACTCCCTATGGATGAACCCAGGGCTCCTCCCCCACCCTCAGCTTGGTGACCCCTGAACATCTGTCCCATCCACCCCTGAGACTCCTCCACACACACACACCCCTGGGCCCACAGCAAGGACAGGGTGACATTCACATGGTAGGGACAGCCTCAAGGGCTGCATCACCCATCTCCTGAACATGCCTCATGCTCGACTTTTATTTCCCCCAGTGGTTTGGACCTAAGTCCTCCTGGTCACGTGATGGAGTCACATGGGCTAAAATTCAAAATTCACAGCAGAATCTGTGCCCAGATGCCCATCCCCCTCTCCAGAAGTGACCCATGTCCACCCAGGCTGCTCTGAGCCTTGGCGTGTTCACCTGAAGAATCTCAGCAGTCATTTGTGACATTTTCTACTGGAACATCATGGCACTAATTTTATCCCACCACAGAAAACACTGCAGTGAATAATCTTGTACTTAATTTCACATGGGCTATCTAAGTCAGTGAGATTGGTTTCTAAAAGCAAAATAAAGCTGTGTCATATGTTCCTTCTAATTTTGAGTGATATGACCAAATTGTTCTCCAGCAGTGAGAGGTGACAGTGTGTTTCCTGAATTTTAGTCTCTGCCTGTGTGTCAGATCCCCTCGCCAGTCTTTTTCTGTGTCCTTCCTCTTTCTTCAGATTTTTCTGTCTCTCTGACCTTCTGTCATATTCTTGACAGCAGTCATAGCCCCGGGGACTGGTCCCTCTCTCTCAGTCCTAGAGGGCCAGTCTCTGTGCGTGGTCTGTGCTATGTAGAGCAATACCCATATCAGGCTAAACTGGACCTGGGGGAGCCTGACCCTGAGATCCTCATAGCCCTGGAGCCCTGGGGTGCTGGAGCTGCCCCAAGTGCACCTCAGGGATGAAGGAGAATTAACTTGCATAGCTCAGAACCCTCTGGGCTCCCAGCACATCTCTCTGAGTCTCTCCCTGCAGTGTGTGTGCAATGGTGTCAGGGGAGAAACATAAGGAGAACACACCTGCCACCCTCACCATCCACCCAACAGCCTCTGAGTTTTATAGGGGAGCTTAGATCTGCTCTGTGCTCAGTTGTGAGGCCTGGGCTTTTGCTGGATCCATAGTATCACTGACTTCTTCCAGCTGGACAAGGGAATTGGGGTAGGTGAGGGGAGGAGGGGAGTCTTGAGGGGAGCAACTGGGCCTGGACCGGTATGTTAGGGAGACAAAAGGTCCTTGCTTTGCAGTTCAGGGACAAGGATGAGACACATTAGGTACTTGACTTGTGCACCAAATCTTAGAAGCCAAACATAAAACAACTCAGGAAGCGAGTGAAGTAATACTGTGAGTCAACACAATAACATTGCAAAGTCACTCCATGGTGAACATAATATCAAAACTGCAAGTAAAGACAGGAGCCCCCAGCTCTCATGTCTCACTCGTCTCACCCTATCCCCTCTTCCTTCCCGCCCTGCTCTCTGTGTCTGGGAAGGGGGAGGGGAACAGAAGTCCAGGGCTCCCCAGAGAGTGTGAGGGGAAGAGACCAGTTCTGGTGGGGGGTGAGTCCTCCTAACAGCTGCTGTCCATCCACAGGAGAAATGTCACCTGTGTCGGGGGCACTCACAGGAGCTGGAGCCATCGCCCTGGTCTTCCTTTCCTTCTGCCTCATCTTTATCATGTAATCACCGACCTTGGGACAGGAGGAGGGTCCTGGGGGAAGAGGGATTGGGAGCAAAGTCCTGGGGCCAGAGCTGGAGAGAACCAGATGGTCCAAGAGCTTGATACAAGGACAAGAAGGAGGTCATCAGCACAATGAGAATGTCCCGAGCACCCCTGGTTTTGGGACCTGAGTCAGTGTCAACCTCAGGTCCCAAGTTCAGGAGGGAGAGCCTGTGTTCTCAACACTGGGGTCTCCAGGACAAGACCACCTGTCTCCCTCCTCAGTTACCCTTCCAGACCTTTAATAGGAAAAAAGTGGGTCGGTCTGCCCACTGCACCCCAATCTGGCCAGACTGAAAGATTTTCTGGTCTCTCACTCAGAGTGAGGTCATGCAGGAGGAAGTCGGCAATGCCAGCAGCGGGCGAGGGGGATGCAGACATGAAGGACACAGTTGCTGTCAGGGCCTCAGCCTCTCAGGTGAGTGACGTGGGTGTCTCCGCATCCTTCTTCCAGCCTGGACACCTCCCACAAGATAGCCCCCAGGATTGCTCAGCTGGGCATGGCCAAAGTGTCTCTCCTCCTTCTCCCCACAAGTCACCTTCTTTCCAGGATTCCTCATCCTGCTGACAGCAGAATGACATTCGCCCCCTCACCCCCCTGCAGGCCAAGATGAAGGAGTTACCTCCTCTCTCTCCTCCCTTTCTTATCTATAGTCCAAGTTCACCATGTCTTGTCTGTTTCCCCCTTAAGAACCACAGCATCACCCCCCACTTTCATCTCAACCCCTCTCATCACTGAGGCCTCAGGATCTCCCCCTTGGACCCCCTCACCTCCCTGCCTCTCGCCTCCTCTTCCTCACTCGGAAGGACCTTCCAGAAGCCATCACTGTCTAGTTCCTCTGCATCTGGATGACTGTTCCCCACTCTGCACTGTCCAGGTCAGAGGATGGAAACCCTTTCTGTAAAGCCAGAGAGTAAAAGCATCAGCTTTCTGGCCTGTAGCTACTCAGCTCTGCTGCTGTAGCAGGAAGGCAGCCCTGGACCCTGTGGAAATGATGCATTGGACTGTGTTCCAATAATACTTTATTCACAAAATCAGGCAATGGGTGGGACTTGACCCAAGGGCTGTAGCTTGATAACCCCTGACCTAGAGTGAAAATCCCAAACTCCTCAGCCCACAGCCCTGCATATTCTGGTGTCTTAAGGCCCTGCCTCTCCAGTGGGGTGGGAATCAGGGTGAGGTAAGTGAGACTCTTGCCTCAGGTGCAAAATGTGAGGGGGTGTCCAAATCTGAGACAATATTTCAATACACAATATTTTAAACAAGCAAAATTAATGAAATAATTGTTGATGTGCAAAATATAAAAATTCTAAATAATGGCAGTATCAGTCATCTAAAGATATGTAGGAATTATCTAAGATCATCACTTAGTCAAGAGAAATTGTCAAGTAGGGCAGCATCACAGTTGAAAATGAGAAGAGTAAAAAGGGACATTTTAAAAATATGATATCTACTTTGCCTGCAGTAAAGCCAGGAAAACAGATGATAATAAATTTGCTTTGGGTAAAAATCTGTAAACTTAAAATGTTCTAATACACACCACTTTTCAATTCATCAGTAGTATTTCATTAATTTAATGTTCTGGAAAAAACTAATCATTAAAAAACCATATAAATAGGGTCATACCTTTTTTTTTCTGGCTCTATTTGGCTCTACAGAACATTCTCACTAATCTAGGTTTTAAAATATTTTTTGCTCTCTGTCGATTTTTTTGCATGAATTTCAATTTTTAAGATACCGCATGAATACATTATTCATAGCAATTGCTGAGATTTCATGCACTCTGTTAACTTTGTGCTCTCTACGAGGTCCTCACATGCCTCACCCCAATCTCTGCCCTTCCTCCCACCACTTCCTCTGTGCCCCCATCCATGCTGCACTCTCCACTGTCACCACTAGAACAAGGTTGCTTGTGCCTCTGACTCCCTGCATGGGCTGTTCCTCCCTCCTCAAATGCTCTTTCCGCTCCACTTCCACACCACCATTCTTATTTATACTTCATGCTCCGGGATAACATCACACTGGCCATTTATCGACTGGATTCAGAGTGTGCCTGGAAGTCTGCGGAAGGGTTTTAAGCAGATGAGTAACCTCCATCCTTTCATTCATTAATTCATTCAGGAAAAGTGTGAGCACCTCCCAAGAGATGAGCACTAGGCACCAGGAAACGACCTGTGGAAACCTTAGAAATCTAGGATTCGACTGGGCGTGGTGGCTCATGCCTATAATCCCAGTACATTGGGAGGCTGAGGTGAGAGGATTGCCTGAGCTCATGAGTTCAAGACCAGCCTGGGCAACTTGGCAAGACCTCATCTCTACAATAAATCAAAAAATTAGCCAGCTGTGGTAGCATGCACCTATAGTTCCAGCTGCTTGGAAGGCTGAGATGGAAGGATCATCTGAGGTCAGCAGGTCGAGGCTGAGGTGGCCGTGAGCATGCCACTGCCTTCCAGCCTGGGTTACAGAGTGAGACTCCAACTCCAAAAAAAAAGAAAGAAAGAAAGAAAAGAAATCTAGGACTCCGTGAGGTTTTACTCTAGATGAGGGTTGTGTCCAAACTAATGGACCAACTAACTAACCAAAAACAAATAAATGAATACAGTGTATAACACAGTCAGATAATTTGAGGGAAATGCAGAGTTCAGAAAATAGGAAGTGCTGAGGGGTAGGCTGTGGGTTTATTTTTCTCTATCTATCTATCCATTCATCTATCTACTTATCTATTTATCTCTATCATCTATTTATCTATCTCTGTCTCTATCCATCATCCATATACCTATTCTCTCTATCATCTCTATTTACCTATCTCTCTATCATCTATTCTATATCTGTCTATCTACCTCTATCTCTATCTATTATCTTTTATATTATCATCTACCTATTCTATCATAGATCTATTTATCTATCTATATCATTCTATCTCTATCATCTGTCTGTCTTTAACTCTATCTTTACCCCTATCTGTCATCTACCTACTTATTCTACCACTCTATCATCTATTTATCATCTATCTCTATCTATCATCTCTCTATCTACTATCTCTATCATCTATCTATCTAGTCTGTTATCCATATAACTATCCATTTACCTATTTACCATAGTAAGAAAAAACATGTGACACAAATTGACCATCTTAACCATTGTTAAGTGTACATTGTGCAACACATTCCAGAACTTACTCTTCTTGCAAAACTGAAACTCTGTACCCATTGAACAACTCCCCATTTCTCCTTCTGTCCCCCTAGTCCCTGGCAATCACCATTCTACTTTATGTTTTTTTTATGAATTTGATGATTCTAGCTATCTCACAGAGGTGGAATCGCAGTGTCTGTCATCTTGTGACTGCTTTTGTCACTTAACAGATATCCTCAAGTTTCATCCATGCTGTCATGTGTGACAGGTTTTCCTTCATTTTAGGGGTGAATGACTCCCATTGTGTGTCTTCGCACCACATTTTCCCTATTGCATAGCTACTAGTGGCCTTTTGGGGTTCTCCACATTTTGGTTATTATGAATAATGCTGTGGAGAGCATGGGCATGCAAATCATCTTTTCCTAATCCTGCTTTCAATCCTCGTGGATATATACCATAGGTAGAACTGCTGGATCATGTATTGATTCTCTTTTTACTTTTAAATGGATACATATTATTTGTTCATGTTGTGGGTACATGTCATATTTTGTTACACGTGTTGAATATGTAATCATGTCAGAATTTTAAGGGTATCCTTAACTTTGAGCATGTATCATTTCTATGTGTTGAAAGCACCTCAAGACCTCTCTCTAGCTATTCTGAGATAGACAATACATTGTTGTCAACTGAAATCACCTTACTTTTCTATAAAACATTAGAATTATTCCTTCTAGCTAACTGTATTTTTGTACCCATCAACCAGACTCTCTTCATCCCACCACTCCTCCCCCCACCCTTCCCCCAAAAAACTTCCCAGCCTCTAGTAACTGTCATTCTAGTCCATCTTCCTGAGATCAACTCTGTAGCTCCCACATGAGTGACAACACCTGACATTTGATTATCTGTGCCTGGGTTATTTCCCTTAACATAATGACCTCTGGTTCCATCCTTGTTGCTGCGAATGACAGAATTTCATTCTTTTTTAATGCTGAATAGTGTTCTATTGTGTATATAGACCATGTTTTTAACCCATTATATGTTTATAGAAATTTATGCTGACCACATATTTTTGTAATGACACAAACATGGGGGTGCAGGTATCCACCTGATATATTAATTTCCTTTCCTTTGGGTAAATACCCAGTAGCGGCATTGCTGGATCATGAGGTAATTCTAATTTTAGGTGTTTGAGAAATATCAGTATTGTTTTGCATGATACCTGTACTAATTTACATTCTTAACAACAATGTATAAGCATTTCCTTTTCTCAGCATCTTCACCAGCAACTGTTATTTTTTGTCTACTTAATAATATCCATTCTAATTGGGATAAGATGAAATCTCATGGTCGTTTTGATTTGCATTTCCCCATGATTAGTGCCATGGAACATTTTCATTTATCTGTTGGCCATCTGTGTGTCTTCTTTTAGAAATTTCTATTCCCATTCTTTGTCCACTTCTAAATGGAATTCTTTTTGTTATTGGGTTATTTGAGTTTCCCGTATATTCTGGTTATTGGTTGTTACTTGGATAAATCGTTTGAAAGTATTTTCTCCCATTCAACAGATTTTCCTGCTTAGCCTAGCAAATAGTTCATGAATTTTGTTTATTCTTTTCCAAAAGTCAACTTTGTGTTTTATTGATTTTTTGTAAATTTTTTTTGGTCTTTTTTTTTTTTTTTTTTAAGTTTATACAGGATGACATAATTTATTAAACCACAGTGAATTAATTATTTTAGTTACAGAAAGTCTCAGTTGTCAAACAATCAAATAGATGATAACATAATTAACCCTAATTGCTTGTTAAGATGAAAGCATCACTAGCAAGATGACACCTTCGTTCAGTTCAGACATTTTAATGACTGAGGCAAAATTTTACAGGTTTGAAAACTTGAAAAATTAACTGCTACTGAGCTAAAAGAATTTTGTTCTCATCTGTTGTTTATTATTTTTCCCTTCTACTAATTTCAGGTTTGACTTGTTCTTACTTTTCTATTTTCTAGGGTGCATGTTATTAAGTTGTTATTTCTTTCCCTTGCCTGATTGCTCTGACTAGGGCTTCCAATGCTGCGTTAAATAGGAGTTATGAAAAAGGACTTCCTTTACTTATTTAAGTTCCTAGAGGGAACGTTTTAAAGTTTTGCCCATCCAGTATGATATCAGCTGTCAGTTTGTCATAGATGGATCTTATTACTTTGAGGTACGTTCCTTTGTAATTCAGATGACTGAGGATTTCTATCATGAATAGATGTTGGATTCCTTCAGATGTCTTTTCTGTATTGTTGAGATGGTCATGTGGGTCTTGCTTTTAGTTCCGTTTATGTAGTAGATCATATTTGTTGATTTGCACATGTGGAACCAATTGTGCATCCTAGAAATAAAGCCCATTTTATCGTGGTGAATCTTTTTTTTTTTTTTGAGTTGGAGTCTCACTCTCTCACCCAGGCTGGAGTGCAATGGCACACTGCTCACAGCCACATCAGCGTCGACCTGCTGGGCTCTAACGATCCTTCCACCTCAGCCTTCCAAGTAGTCAGAACTACAGGCACGCACTACCACACCTGGCTAATTTTTTATTTATTGTAGAGACGAGGTCTTACCTAGTTCCCTGGGTTAATCTCAAGTCCATGGGCTCAGGAAATCCACTCACCTCGGCCTCCCAAAGTGCTGGGATTACAGGCTAAGCCACCAAGCTTGGCTGAGAATAATCTTGATGTGCTATTGGATGTGGTTTGCTAGTATTTTGTTGAGGATTTTTGCATCTATGTTCATCAGGGACATAGCCCTATAGTTTTCTTTCTGTGCAGTGCCTTTGCCAGATTACAGCATCAGGCTGCCATTTGCTTTGTAGAATATGTTAGGGAGAAACCCCTCCTCCTCAGCTTTTTAGAATGGGATCACTTGGATCGGTTTCAGCTCTTCCTTGTTTGACTGGTAGAATTCAGCTGTGAATTCATCTGGTTCAAGGCTTTCTTTGGTTGGTAGATTTTTTTTTTTTTTTTACTGATTCAATTTTGTGACTCATTACTGGACTGTTCAGAATTTCAATTTCTTCCTGTTTCATTCTTGAGAGGTTATATGTCTCTAGGAATTTATTTCCTTCCTCTAGACTTTCTAGTTTACATGCATAGAAATTCTGATAGTAGTCTCTGATAATCATTTGTATTTCTGAGGGATTGGTTGTAATTTCACCTTTTTCGTTTCTGATTGTGCATATTTGGATTCTCTCTCTCTTATTCTTGTTCTCTCTCTCTCTCTCTTTCCTGCTAACCTGACCAGTGGTGTATCAATCTTGTCTATCCTTTCAAAGTACCAACTTTTCATGCCTTAATCCTTTGTGAGTTATTTTTAATTTCAATTTCATTTACTTCTGCTCGGGTTTTGATGTTTCTATTTTGCCTGCCACCTTTGAGTTTAGTTTGTTCTTGCTTTTCTAGCCCTTTTCGGTATGATGTTAGGTTGTTTCTTTGAGAGCTATTTTCTTGATGTGGGCATTTAGTGCTATAAACTTTCTTCTTAACTCTGATTTTGCAGCATCCCAGATGATTTGGTGTGTTTTGTCCGTATTTTCATTTATCTCTAGAATTTGTTTTAATTTCTGCCTTGACTTAGTAATTCATAGGCAAGTTATTGAGTTTCTGCGTATTTGTGTGATTTTAAGAGTTTCTCTTAGTCCTGACTTTTATGTTTATTCTGCTGTGCTTAGAGAAAATACCTGGTATAATTCTGACATTCTGGAATTGATTAAGACTTGATTTTTGTGTGAGCTTGTGGTCCATATTAGAATATATTCCATATACAGAATAGAAGAATGCTTGTTCTATGCTTTCTGGCTGAAGTATTCTAGAGATTTCTATCGTGTCCAGTTGGTCAAGTGTTGAATTTAAGTTCTGAATTTGTTAGTTTTTTGCCTTGATGTCTGTCTAAATCTGTTAGTGTGGTACTGAAGTCCTTACTACTAATGGGCTGCTGTCTAAGGCTTCTCTTAGGTTTAGTGGTAATTGTTGTATACATCTCAATGTTCCAATATTGGGTGCATATATATTTAGGATGGTTAAGATTTCTTGCTGAATTGACCCTTTATCATTATATAATGCCCTTCCTTGTCCTTTTCTACTATTGTTGGTTTAAAACCTGTTGTATTTGATGTAAAAATGGTGACCCCCGCTCCTTTTTCCATTTTCCATTTCATGGTAGATCTTTCTCTTTTTACCTTAAGCCCATGTGTGCTATTAGTAGTGAGATGGGTCTCCTGAAGAAAGCAGAAGGATGAGTCTTGGATTTTTATCCAATTCTCCACTCTATGTCTTTTAAGTGAGACATTTAGGTCATTGATTTTAAAAGTAACTATTGATATGTCTGGGTTTTTTCTTCCTGTCATAGGGTTGTTAGCTATTTTCTCTGTAATCTCGGTTTGTGGTCGTTTTTAGGGTCTGTGGGCTATGTGTTAGCAACTCTTGTAGGGCTGGTCTGGTGGTGAAAAATTCTTTTAGTGACTACCTGTCTGGGAGAGATTTTATTTTTCTTCGTTTATGAAGCTTACTTTGATGGGGTTAGAACTTCTTGGCTGGAATTTCTTTTCTTTAAGAAAGCTAAAAATAGGCTCTCATCCTCCTCCACTGGCTTTTCAGGTTTTTGATGAGAAATCCACTGATAATCCAATAGGTATCTCAGGTGGATGTCATGGATCTTCTATCTGCCTTTAAGAATTTGAATAATATGATGACTATGTGCCCTGGGGATGGTTGCCTCATATAATATAGGAGTTCTCCCAATTTCTTGTATCTCCATGATGATCTCTCCAACAAGATGGCAAAAGTTTTATTTGATTATGTCCTCAAATACTTTTTCTGGGTTCTTTCTAGCCTGTTCTTTCTCAAGAATGCCAATCAATTGTAGGTTTGGTCTCTTTACAAAATCCCATATTTCTTGAAGGCTATGTTCATTTGTTAAAATTTATGTTAAATTTATGTTTGTCTGACTGGGTTGATTTGAAGAATTGGTTTTCAAGGTCCAAAGTTCTTGCTTCTGCTTGGTCTAGTCTGCTGTTAAGGCTTGCAACTATATTTTTAGACCCTTAAAGTGAGTTCTTCAATTCCAGAAGTTCGGTTTGGTGCTTTCTTAGTGTGGTCTTGTACCCTTTGAGTTCTTGGATTATTTTCCTGGAGTTCTTGGATTTCCGCTTTAACTTGGATCTCATTGGGTCTTTTCCGTCCATATTGAAATACTCTGGCTCTTGGTATTTCTGGAATTCTTACACTGGATCCTTCTCAACAGGAGAGTGGACACTTCCTTCTATTTACTTAATTTGCTATCATTGGGATTAGGTTTCCTGAGATTTTCTTCTTTTTCCTTGTGGGTATGGCTGTGGCGTGTGTTGCTTAGGGTGATCAGCGTTTGTCTAGGCCCTGCACTCCACCTCCTTGTCTCCCTGATTCCCAGGTCGCAGGGTCAGAGGCAGAGGCGATGGCATCTGGGAAGGGCCTGACAGTGAACGCTGGGCTTTGAGCCCTCAGAGGAGCTCTGTGACGCAGTTTTCAGGCGGTAGTGGGGTGGCTGCACCATCCGGAGGCTCACTGGCGAAGCTGAAATGCCCCCCTGGCACAGAGCCATGGAGATGCCCTGCCTCTCCATTTCCTCCCTGACCTGCCTGTGGCGGGGCGGAGGCAGTGGTGGCGGAGGCTGCAGGGGTGGAGGCCTCATCAGCGACCTCCGGAATCTGGCGGCCTCTGGAAGTCAAGCCGCTGCTGCAGTGTCAGGCGGGAGTGGGGCGGGTGCGGTGGGGGCCTGTCTGCGAGCAGGTGAGCCCCATTTGGCAGGGAGCGGCGGAGGCCGGGGG
>NW_007245719.1:69920-84799 GCF_000164805.1 Carlito syrichta
AGACCGGGGCGGGGCGTGGGGGGGATTTCCCAGGCTTGGGTTGCCAAGTTCTGGCAGAGGTCTGAAACCCAGAGCTTCTCTCCCAACTCGCTCCTTCCCCGAGTTAGGATCCTCTTCCATCTCCAGCCAGAGCCGGCACTGCGGGCTGCCGGCCTCGTTCCTTCCACGCTCCGAGGTTTCCGGGGCTTCTCTGGTGGATTCAGCTGCTTCACATGATCCACCCATGAACAATTCTCCCTCGCTATTTCAGTCCCTCCCGTGAGAGAGGATCCCACCAGCTGCCTCTACTCGGCATCTCCAACTGGACCAGTACGGCTGTAGTAAAGTATTAAATATTTAGGGAAAGTAGGAATGAAGAAGATTTCAACAAAATGCACGTGGGATGAATGGAGGAAGGACCTTAGGGAAGACCTTCCTGGCCTCTTACTTATCCTGTCTCCGTTTTTCTGCTCTGATGCCCTTCTCTCTCTGTCTGTCTTCCTCTCTCTCTCCACTCAGGGCCCCCGGACTGGATCCCTGGCAGACAACAACACGTCAGACCAGCCTCCTCCAGTGGAGCCCACCCCCTCCTCCAGGAAAGACCAAGAGCTCCAGTATGCATCTGTCACCTTTGATATGAAGCCTCAGGTCCCTCAGGGCCAGGAGGCCCTCAGCATCGAGTACTCGGAGATCAGGATCCACAAGTGAGAGGCTGTCAGGGGCCTCAACCCTGGCTGAGGCATCATGGCCCCTCCAGGCAGAGAAGCAGGCAGAGGCTGATTGCTGTGAAATTTACAGCCCTCCCAGGGACAAACTAGGCATGCAGTGAAAGAAACGCAGGCTTCGGAACCACAGGGTTTCATATCTGAATCCACACTCTGCCCCTTTGTTTAGTAAGTGACAGACAAATTCCTACCTCTCTGTACCTCAGTTTCCTGCTCTGTAAAACAGGAATGAGAGGCCCTACCTGCAAGGTCATGGTGAGTATTACAGGAGTGAAATCCGACGAGAGTTCCTGGCACACGGTATAGGCTGAACACATGTTGGATCCCCGTGCTTGGACAGAAAGATCCTGCTGGAATGTCTCCTGACTCTGGAGGTGACCAGGAACCACATGCCTGTGTCATCTGCCTGCAAATAGCTGTTCCACATCTTTCCAGGAAGTGACCTCAGCCTGAGAGCCAGGTACATTCAGCACTTGGACTCTGCCCACCTCTTCAGCCTCCTCTCTCTTTTCCTTTGACCTCTGGGCCTCCTGGATCTCCATAGTGTGTGCACCTTGTAGAGGCTAAGGGGATGGCATCATTTGGACACAGACAGCTCCCTGTTCTGTCACAGCCCCTCCATGAATCCCAGGCCCTGACTGTCCATCACAGCCTCCTCATGATTTCACTCTGCCCGTTCCCTCCATCCTCACCGCTTGACTCCCTGATCCCTCTAGCCTTTCTAAACAATTTTCAACCTGCCCTGCTGATCATACCTGGGTCCTTGCACACTGAGGGCCCTCCTCCTAGAATATCCTTTCCTGGGCCCACACCTGCCTCTGTTTTGAGAGCTGAGTTCAAAGGCTGGACTTGTGGGCTAGGATGAGAGAGTGAGCAGCAGCTCGTGATGTCCCTCCTCGAAAGCCAAACCAGGTGAGTGAGGAAAGCTTCCAAATGGTCACGGGGTCATCTGACAAGTGAAACACCGTGATCCAAAAATTTACCTATAAACAGCACCCGAATGAGGAAAGGAACACCTTCAGCAATCACCAAATAAAGAAACTCTGGTGAGAATAAATCAAAGGACTGGATGAGGCTCTAATGGACCCTAAGTCTGAATTCTAGCTCATTTATAGCAGCATCAGAAAACAAAGTACCAAGGAACATTTTTTTCTAATTGAGTCAGGATCTTGCTCTGTTTCCTACGCAGAGTGCAGTGTTGTGATCACAGCTCACTGTAGCCTTAAACTCCTGGGCCCAAGCGATCCTTCTGTCTCAGCCCTTCAAGTAGCTGAGACTACAAGTGTGCACCACCACTCCTGGCTTAAGGAATAATTTTTTTAAATGGTATGGCTTGTATATATGTTTGGCCTCTCCAAGTTTCATGTTGAAACTTGATCCCAAGTGGTATAAGTGGGGCCTCATGGGAGGGGCTGTGTCCTGGGGCAGGTCTCTCATGACTGACTTGGGGCCATCTCATGGTAATGAGCGAGTTCTCACTCCATGAGTTGTCACGAGAGTTTCTCGAGAGCTGGTTATAAAAACAGCCTGGCCCCTTCCTTCTCTCCTCTCTCCTGCTTCTCCCTTCTCTCCTTCTTCCTTCTCTTCTCTCTCTTCTCCCTACTCTCCTTCTTCCTTCTCTCCTCTGTCTTCTCTCTTCTCCCTTCTCTCCTTCTTCCTTCTCTCCTCTCTCCTGCTTCCTCCCTTGCTATGTGATCTGCACACACCAGCTCCCCTTTGCTTCTGGTATGAGTTAAAACTTCCTGAAGCCATCATCAGGGCAGGCGCTGAAGTCCTTCTTCTTTTACAACCTGCAGAACCATGAACAAGCAATCCTCTTTTGTTTATAAATCATCCAGTCTCTGATATTCATTTATAGCAACACAAATGAACTAACATAGAATACTTCTGCACTGAAAAATACAGTGGGTAATGGAAGAAGCAAATGATCTTTAAAATACCACATTCATAATTAGAAGACTAATATTAAGATTTCAGTTCTCTCTGTATTGATTTAAATATCCCCAGTCAAGATTCCAACACCTATATTATATATGTACTTGCATATGTAAGTATATATACATGTCTTTGTATGCATGGATGTTTACAGCAGCATTTTTCATAACAAAAAAGTAGAAGCAAACCAATCATCCACCAACAGGGGGATGGATAACCAAAGTGTGGCATGTCCATGCAATGGCATGATATTCATCAATATAAAATAATTAGCTGTTGATACATGTAACAACATGACTGAATTTTGAAAATATGTTGAATGAATGAAGCCGGGTGCAAAAGAATACATACTTCATAATTCCACTTATATGAAGTTCAAGGACATACCAAGCTAACCTGCAGTGACAGAAATTCCCAATAGTGGTTGCCTGAGTTTGGGGGCAGGGTTTGGGATTAACTTGAATGGTGCACAAAGAAACTTTCTGTAGTCCCAGAAATATTCTATGTCTTGATTAGAATAGTTGTTAAAACATAGATGAATGCATTTATCAAAACATGTAAGATCTATGCATTTCACTGAAAAAGCCCGCACTGCATGTGTTCAGTTTATATTAAATTCTAGAATATACAAACCACTGTACTGTGACAAAAAGCAGAAAAGTGGTGCCTGGGAGTCTTTGTCAGTTGTTTGCTGCTATAACAGAACACTTGAGACTGGATAATTCATAAAGAACAGTCAATGATTTCTCACTGTTCTGGGGACTGGCAAGTCCAAGACCAAGGCACTGGCATCTGGTGTCTGATGAGGACTTTCTTGCTGCACCTTCACAGACAGAAGTGCAAGTTGATAAACTAGTTCAAATCTGTGCGAAACCTCTTTTATAAGGGCCTTAACTCTGCTAACAAGAAAGCAGCTCTTCTGGCCAAATCACCACTTAAAGGTACTATCTCTTAATAAAATCACATTGGCAATGCTTGAATTTTGTAGGGATATAGACATTCAAATCATAGCACTGGGGATGGGAAGACAGGAGTGATCTAGAAATACCCTCACACACACACACCCATAAATTATGTTACATCTGGGCAATCCATGGTCCGGTCAAGTTGACACACAATATGTATCATCACACTGGTCTAGAAGGCCCAAGTTCGGTGCATTCACACAGATATGCACAGACAGACACATACATACAGACAGATAGATACACAAAGACAGATATACACATTGACTCACCCTCTCTCTTTTTTTCTTCTCTCTCTCTCTCTCTCTCTCTCTCTCTCGCTCTCTCTCTCTCTCTCTCTCTCTCTCTCACTCACACACACACACACACACACACACACACACACACACACACACACACACACCATGTTTGGGGTATTATGAGTACTGAGATAGGCCATGTTCTGCCATTTGTCCCGGGAAGGAGACGCTCCCATGAATAGGTTAATGGCCTTATTATCAGGTCAAAGTGGTTCTGGAACAATGTTTTATTGAGAGAAATATGAGGTATGCAGTTTTCAGAATCCTTGTGCACTTCTCTCTCGGTCACCTGTGTCCACCAGGGTTACAATCCTCACATGAGGACTCAGTGACTCACCTCCTGGAAACCCAGCCAGTCGTTGAGAAGTTATGTCTCTTCAGTGAGGTGGGCTGACTACCAGCAATAATGTGCGAGAGCTACAGGAGCCCCTGGCCCTGCCCTGACCTCAGAGTCCAAGCTGCTGCCTCAACTCCCCTTCCCTTGTGTCAATTTCACCTGGGACCAAATGAAGAAGGAGATTCTGAGAAATGTAGTCCCAACCTTGCCCAGTGGATGGAGAATAAACCCTGAACAGGTGTCTGAAGACTTCAAATTACTCTTTCAATGTAATTATTTAAACTAAGTATGTAGAGACATGAGACAAGTAAACCTCCAACTTTACCCATTCTTCGTCATCAATAATTTGTGTATGTTACAGTTTTGTTCATCTACTGATGCCCATCAAACCACCTCCAGATGCAGTGGACAAAACCATCATTTCACTACATATCCCGGTGCTGAAAATGGCTGGGGCTCAGGTACAGTTTCATTCCTAGCTTTTCTTTGAGCTCATTCAAGCAGTTCTATTGAAACAGTGGCCTGAACAGGGCAGGATGTCTGACATCTTAGTGCTCCTCCAAGTGGCATGTCTCTTCATCAGAGTGCCCCAAATTTCTTACAAAGAATCCCAGAGCTCCATGAGACAGGAGAAGCTGCCAGACTTTCTTAAGGTCTGAGCTATGGAAGCTTTAGAACATCTTGTTCCCTGGCTTCTGTTGGTCAAATAAGTCATGGGCCAGAAAAGTAGACATAGTCCAGAATAGGAGGTAAAACATCATCAACAACAACAATAGTAAATCCATCCTGTATGAGAGGATCACCCTGTTTGAATATCAAAGTGATTATGTTTAGAGTTGTCTTTGGAAACAAGTTCCTCCAGCTCTTCCTCTGAGAGTCGGATGCCTCTCAGTCATGGATGGTGGAGAATGACATGGGAACATATATGAAGAGGGAAAGCATGGAGACCTCACCTTCCCTGTTTGCATCAGTGACAACAGCCTGGGGTTGTCCACAGGACATTCAGGAAGGCATTGAAATGGACAAGAAGAAACAGAGGTTGTTTCCTCTCCCGAGTGCCAGATCCCAGATGGACCCTGTGCTCTCCCCAGCACATCTGACATGATGACCATTTCACTCCAGCCTGGAGCCCCTGTTCTGTGTGATCAGGTCCCTCCGCAGAGCTGCAGACATCTCACACGTCAGGACTCAATTCTGCCTATGTACCACAGACAGCTCTACTGCCTTGCCTTGGCAATCCCGGAAGCCAGAGTCTGTCCTGGGATGAGGGATCACCCCCTGTGGGCAGTACTTGATCCTACTGGGGCAGAGGTAGGTGGTCACATACAGAAGGCAGAACTGGGTAGCTGCTGAGGGTCTGCAGTGCTGTGGGAGGGTGAGAAGGATTTGGAGCACTGTCCCTGAGTCAGGAATTCCAGTGTCCTGGGAATCCATGTCCCGTGACTACCTGAGAGTCCCAACCACGTCCACGCTGCGCACTCTCTCCTGCGGACTCACCTTCTACTTCATAAGAGCAAGACCGCCCCCCATGCTCAGTCTGGCACTGCCACCTCCCCTCTGGTACTGGAAAGGTCAGGTGACTTGTCTGTCTTTACATGTTGCTCTCCTCAAAGGCAAGACTGGGTCTCTCCTACTTACCATGTGCTGGACACATCAAGGCACAGCATAGGTGCTCACTACCTGGATGTTGAATGAATGAATGAATGAATGAAGTGTCTTCCCTCATCTAATCAGAGGTACTTGACAATTCTCCCCTCTAAAATCAAAATAAGCCTCCCCTCATCAGCCCAGTCAATCCTGCACAAACTAAAAAGAGGACGTGGTCCCTGGGCAGACCCCAGTGCATGAGGCAGGGCAAGTTCAGGAAAGTCACTTGCTATCTCAGTCCATTCAGGCTGCCACAGCAAGACACCATAAACCAGAAATTTATTTCTCACAGTTATATAGAAAGGCAGAAACAACCAAGATAACCTAAAGGCAGATTCAGTGTCTGGTGAGGGCCTCCTTCCTCACAGATGGCAACTTTCCCTGCACTCATGGTGGAAGGGGCCGACACTCTTCCTCAGAGCTGTCTCTTGAGGACAGAAATCCCATTCATGGGGGCTGCACTATCACGACCAAGTCACATCCCAAAGGGAAACAATTCCTAATCCCATCTCATTGGGGGTTAGAATTTCACCTTGTGAATTTGAGACCATGGCACTTGCCACTTGGTATCTTCTTCTGCAAAGTGGGTAAGTGAGGTCAGAGGGTCTCCCAGCTTATCTGGGTCATGAGAGTGTCATAAGTTCTTGTGCACACAGGAAGACTCTCTGTGACTTTTGCATGCTTCTCCTTTTCATTCTTATCTTCTGATTTCTTTGTTAAGTGAGGACCCTGACACACTTCCTGCTTTGAATTCTGCCCTTTTTAAAATGTCTTTCTTTTGAAATCCCACTGCACAACAGTCACAGCCTCAGATTCCGAGGCCTCCTGCAAGGTGGGCTTCCCGGGTGGTCTTAATATGTGTTGGCACATGAAAACCTCAGCTCCATAACCCCATGTTCCCTGCTCAGTCCTCCTGAGACCCAACCTCCAACCCAGGAAAAAGCCCCCCAACTTGCCTGTGTTTCCCCCACTAAAGCTCCTGTCACAGTAGCTCAGACATCAGGAGACTTGTTGTCTCCCCACTGGACAGTGACTCCTTGGGGACAGTGTCCAGGTCTGGTGTGCTGACCTCATCATCCAGAGAAGTGATGCCCACCTTGTAGATGCTGAAGTAGGGAGGAGAAGCTGTCTGTCACCCCACCACTCCCGACTCTCACCTTTAGCAGCCTGACCTCCATAGACATTGAAAACCTCAGGGGAGTCTCAGGGGTCAGGTGGGATCTATTTTCACTCTGCAGAAAATGTCATCCAAGAGGAAGGATGTTGACAGGGAAGCAGGAGATGAAGGTCAGGCCCCGCATGGAATGTGAATTTGGGTGAGTCTCACACACTCTCTGGCCTCAGGGTTCCCAGGAATGGATGAAGGGTGGAGGACGGTTGATCTCCAAAGGCTTACCTGGACCATGTCAGCAGCTGGATGTGAAGATCCTCCTCTGAGGAGGTCACTGTTCTGTCCTTGCCCCATCTTCCTGTGGGATCTCCTCTGTGTCTTGAGCTCTTAGTTCCTGAGAGAAGAACCCTGAGGAACAGACTTTCCCCAGTGGCCCTGGCACCTCCCACCCCAGACATGCTGCTGCTGCTGCTGTCTGTGCTCTGGGGGACAGAGGAGATGGAGGGACAGGGACAGTATGGGGGAGGTTACACACTGAGAGTGCAGGGCCGGTGACTGTGCAGGAAGGCCTGTTTAACTCTGTGTCCTGCTCCTTCCCCTTCCCCTAGAAAAGCTGGACTGACTCTGGCCCAGTGTATGACTACAGGTTCCAGGAAGAGACTAATGTATACTTGGATGCTCCAGTGGCCATGAATAGCCCAGCTCAAAAAAGTGCAGGAGGAGACCCAGGGCTGATTCCACCTCCTTGGAGACCCACAGACCAATAACTGCTCCCCGAGCATCAGAGATGCCAGGAGGAGGGACTAGGGAACACACTTCTTTGGGATGGAGATAGGAAAAATGAAATGGTATTACAGCCCAGAAGGGAACTACAAACCTGACCAGCTGTCTGTGAATGTGACAGATAAGGCATGGGTTCCAGGAGCGACCACAGGGGAAGGTCCTGGGGACACAGAGCAGGGTTGGGATGGGACCCTCATCCCGAGTGGGGGTTAAGGCAAAGTGTTTCAGGCTTAGGGAAGGATCTGACCCAGAGTCTGAGCTTTTCTTAGGGTCTCACCTCGGATGTTCCCTCCTGATCCTGGGCTTCTCCTCACCAGCCCTGACCCATACCCCTGAAATTCTCATCTCGAGAGTCCTGGAGATTGGCCACCCCAGAAGTCTGACCTGCTCTGTGCCCTGACTGTGAGCAGGGGATGCCCCTCTCGATTTCTTGGATGGGAGCCTCCGTGTCTCCCTTGTCCCCCACCAGCACCTGCTCCTTGGTGCTCACCCTCAAACTGCAGCATGGCACCAGCATCGCCTGTCAGGTGACCTCGCCTGGGTTCCATGTGTGGACAACTTGTACCATCCATCTCAACGTGTCCTGTGAGAGCTGGGAAAGGATACCCAGGCCCCTGATAGGGGGTTCCTAAAGGTAGTGGGATGGGAATCAGGACTGGACACAGAGACTGGGATCTGGAGTCAAGACTGGGGATGGGAGTCAGGGCTAGACACTGGGTGCTGGGACCTGTAATCTGGGGCCAGAAGTGGGGCTCAGGAGCATGCTGTCTCCACCTTTCCCAACTGTGCAGCTCTCAGGAGAGGGCCAGTGGTCACCAACCCCACATTGATGCACATCTGCTGTGTCTTTCTGTCCAAATGCCTCTCAGAACTTGACCATGACTATCTTCTGAGGAGATAGCACAGGTAGGACATAGCCCCTCCCACTGGGTGGGGGAACAGGGCCTTCAATTTAGGACAGGGCCCCTCCTCATCCTGGACTCATATAGTCAGCATAGACCCCTATGGGTGAATCCAGGGTCACTCCCCACCTTCATCCCCCATGACCCCCGAGCATCTGCCCCATCCATCCCTCACCCACCTCAGCCTCCTCCACCTATGCCCCCCTCAGCCCACAGCAAGGACAGGGTGACATTTATACAGCATGAACGGCCTTGAGGGCCTCATCTTCTATCTCCTGAACATACCCCCTGCCTTTACCATTATTTTTCCCAAAAGGTCTGACCTAAGTCCTTCTAGACAGGTGATGGAGTCACTTGAGCTAAAATCCAAAATGCACAGGAGCGTCTGTCCCCAAGTGCTCATCCCACTCCCCAGAATCAGCCCCAGTCCATCCAGTTGCTCTGAGCCTTGGTGTGTTCGCCTGAAGGATCTCATCATCACTTGACATCAGTAGGACAGACTGTCCTCACCCGCCTCCAGGGCCGTGTGGTGACCATGGAACAGATGGATCCTGATTCTGTGGACATCTCCTCATGGAGAGTCAGGACATTCGTTGTGTTCTACCAACAGACACACTGCAGTGAATAGTCTTGTGTCTATTTTCAGAAATATGTGTGGAGCTGGGGGATTAGTGTTGTAAATGCAAAAGAGTTGAGTCCTTATTCTTTCCAGTCTGGAGAGATGTGGGCACGTTGATCTCCATGGAGGATGGAGGAGTTTCCATCCCAACAGGAAGGGTGATGTATGAGTGTCTCCCTAGTCTCACAACCAAGTTGGGGTGAGACAGTTTGATGTTTGTCAATATCAGGTAAAAACTGGAATCTTCATGTAGTTTTCATGAACGTTTCTCTTCTCATGAATGATGTTGTGCACATTTCTATGAAAAGGAGCCACTGGTATTTCTCTTTCTGTGAACTGCTTGTTCATAGTCTTTGCTCAGCTTTTGTGAGTGACTTGGTTTTTTGACATTTATTCTTGGAAGTTCTTTTCAGTTTGAGAAATCACTGTTTTACCTGAGATATGAATTGTAAATACATTTAAAATATGCCACATGACTTTCTTTTGGATGTCTATGATTGTTTGAATGCACAAGTTGTGAAATATTGGTCTAAACTGGCATCCTACCTTGGGTTTTTGTGAGCCCGAGTCCCCCCCTCTGTGATTTCTTGACCTGAATCCACCAAGCAGAGTCCATTCAGGAAAAAGAAGAATCTCCATGATCATGTACAGAGATCTGGGCTCTGGGCTGGTGCTCACTCCTGTCTGGACCCATCTCACACATTCTGAGGTCTCTCATCTGTCTCTGGATCTGAATCTGTTCCTGTCTTCAGTCTCTTAGGGTATTCTCCTTTCTCTCAATCTCTCTCTGTCTCTCTGACCCTCTGTCTCTTTCTCGAAAGCAACCACAGACCTGAGAAACTGCTCATCTCTCTGTACTGGGGGGCCAGTCACTGAGGTTAGTCTATACTGTCAACAGCAATCCCCCTGCCAGGCTGAGCTGGACCCAGGGAAGCCTAACCCCGAGCCCTTCACAGCCCTGGAGTCCTGGGATGCTAGACTTGTACCGAGTGCACCTTGGGGATGAAGAAGAATTCACTTGTTGAGGTCAGACCCCTCAACATGTCTCCCTCAGCCTCTCCCTGCAGAGTGAGTGTCAAGGGGCTGCACACCAGACCCTCCCAATGACCTTCAGCTCCCTGGTCTCTGAGCAAGCCTCACCCTGGGGTTCAGCAAAGAACAGGGATGTGCTCAGCTTAGCCTCACATGCAGCTGTGAGGGCTGAATTTCTACGGGGCTGTGTTTCCCTCCATTGCTAGAGAGTAAGGTGCAAACACCACTGCCAGGACTGAGGGACATGCACGGTCTGTTCCCTGCTGAACTCTCTTCTGGGTGACATTCAAATGGTCAAACAACACATGGAAAGTTGTCTCACATCATTGGTCATTTGAAAAATGCAAACCAAACTTCAAAGAAGATATTATTTCCTGCTCACTTGGAGAGCTGTTTAAACGTAAGAAATGAAAACAAAACACACTAAAAAAGAACTACTTGTTGTGTGCCCAGATGTGGAGAATTTACAGCCTTTTTGCAGTGCATGTAAAATGGAAAGCCTTTAAAAGTTTTCTTTAAATGGTGTTCCTTTAAAGCTCAAGCATTGAACCACCACAGGATCCAGCTATTCCAATCCTTGATATTTTCCCAAAGGAGCCAAAAGCATGAACGTATGGAGGTAGGCGTACTCCAATGTCCATTGCAGCATTTCTGACAGGAGTTGAAAGGTGGACAAGACCTAAGTGTCCGTGGACTGAAGAATAGATAGAAAAAGTTTCTACATCCATAAAATGGGACATTCTCCAGCCTTAAAAGAAATGGATGGAATCTCATGCATATTACACCATGATTACACCTTGAAACAATAGGTAAAGTGAAGGAAACCAGACACAAAACAACAAATAGTAAATGACCCTGCCTATGTGACCTACCTTATAGGCAAGTTCATCAGGACTGAAATGAGAATGTAGCCCAGAGGCTGGCGTTGGGGGTAATGGCAGTAATTGTACAGCAGGAGCAGAGTTTCTGTTTGTGTTGATGAGTAAGTTCTGGGAATGAACAGTGGTGAGGCCTGCACAATGGGAAAGCACTTAATGCCACTGTAGAGTGTTAAGATGGCAAATTTTATATTACATATATTTTACCAAAATTAAAACAGAAAATAAAAGATATCTCTGTCCTCAAGGTGCTGACATTCTGGAAACCAGAAGAAAAAAAGTAATAATAAAGAAGACCTGTAGGATAGTGATCTGTGTTTGGTGGAAAATCATGCAGGGAAAGAAGCTTGTGACAGATAGGGAACAGTATCTGGGTGTGGTGGGGGCAGATGATGTCTGGGTAAAGACATGGAGGAGGTGAGGAAGCAGCTCTGTGTCTGCCTCAGAGAAAAGTCTCCCAGGAGGAAGGAAAGGGAACAGGAGTGAGTGCTCAGAGGCAGCATCAGGCCTGGGAGCTGCGGACACACCCAGAGGCCCGAGTCTGAGGCAGAGAGAGGCAGAAGGAGGGAGCGGTGGGGAGGATGGTGCAGGCTGCTTGGGGCCCTAAAGCCTTGTAGGAACTTGGAGGCTAGTGGACATGGCACTGAGTGTGAGATTGTGTGCCCCTTATCCATCCTCCCTCCCTCTTACAGCAGTGTCTGGCACTGTTGTTCCCACCTGAGTCTCAGGTGTTCAATGATCATGGCCCGCTTATGAGTGAGAACACGCAGTATTCAGTTTTTTGTTTCTGTTTATGGGACACCCTTGAAGTTGAACAGAAAAGACAAAGAGGAAAAACAGACGCCAATATTCCTCCCAAATGCCTCTTTCCAAATGAAACTGGGA
Source organism: Carlito syrichta (assembly GCF_000164805.1). Lineage (NCBI taxonomy): Eukaryota > Metazoa > Chordata > Mammalia > Primates > Tarsiidae > Carlito > Carlito syrichta. The sequence goes on from NW_007245719.1 coordinate 82,018, forward strand.
TCTCCCAACACATCTGAAATTGTGACCGTATTACTCCAACCTGGAGCCTCTGCTCTGTGTAACCAGGCCCCTCCGCAGAGCTGCAGACATCTCCAATATCTGGGCTCAAGTCTGCATCAGCACCACAGAAAGCGCCACCACCCTTGACTGGGCATTCTCAGGAGCCAGAGTCTACCCTGGGCAGAGGGAGTGCCCCTGTAGGCGATCCCTGGTTCTGATGGGTCAGAGGTGGGTGGTCACATACAGAGGGCAGAACTCAGTAGCTACTGAGGATCTGCAGAATCATGGGAGGATGAGAGAGATTGGGAGCACGTCCCCAAGTTCGGAATTCCAGAGTTCTGCGAATCCACATCCTGTGACTACCTGAGTCCCGACCATGTCCACTCTGCCCACTCCCTCCTGAGAGCTCCTTTCCCACTCCAGAAGAACAAAACCCTCATCTCCAGTCTGTGTCTCCCCCACCACAGCCACCTGCCCTCTGGCATTGGGAAGGTCAGGTGACTTCTCTGTCTCCCAGCCAGATGTTGCTCTCCTCAAAGGGAAGGCTGGGTCTGTCCTTCTCACCATTGCTGGACATCTCGAGGCACAGCATGGCTGCTCACTGCCTGGAGGCTGGCTGAATGAATGAATGAAGTATCTTCCCTCATTCAGTTCTTCCTTCTGAAATCAACACAAGCCTCCCCTCTCCAGCTCAGTCCACTCTGCACAGACAAGAGAGATAATATGGCTCCTGGGCAGACCCCAGAGCATGAGACAGGGCACCTGTGTGGTTGGGACAGGTCACCTGCCATCTCAGTCCAGTCAGGCTGTTATAACAAAACACATAGAAAGGCAGGGAAGACCAAGATCAATGTACAGACTGATTCAGTGTCTGGTGAGGGCCTCCTTCCTCACAGATAGTGCCTTCTCATGTCCTCATGTGATGGAAGGAGAAACACGCTCCCTCAAGTCTCTCTTACAAGGGACAAATTTCTTTCATGAGGGCTGCACCATCATGACCCAGTCACATTCCAAAGACTCCAATTCCTAATACTGTCACTCTGGGGGTTAGAATTTCACCTTATGAATTTTAGGGTGACACAAACATTTAGATCATGTCACTTGGCACCCTGAACCTTAGTGTCCGCACACAGTTAGATTTCCTGTGGCCTTCCTGTGTCTGTCCTTCCCATTTTGCTTTTCTCTGCAAGTTGGGAACCCCAGGACATTGAGAAGCCATGGCCCAATCCTTCCGACCATTGTGATGCAGCAAGTTCCCCTACTGGAAGAGAGGGATTGTGCAAGAATGGGCCTCAAGAGGCCACAGAATTCAAGGCAGTGTTCTCAGATGATCAAGTGAAAAGCAGGGAGGCAGCGAGCATTAAAGTGACACTGCATTTGAGATAAGATAGACAAGTGGGACCTCATCAAACTGAAAAGCTTCTGCAAAGCAAAATAAACCATCAACAGAGGGGAAAGACAGCCTGCAGATGGGAAAAAATATTTTCTAACTGCATCTCTGACAAAGGCCTATATTCAGGATCTACAAAGAACTCAAAGGTGCTGAAAGGGAAAAAACAAATAGTCCCATTAAAAAATGGGCAAAAGATATGAATAGGCACTTCTCAAAAGAAGCCAGCAGATATAGGAAAAAATCCTCAGCCTCAGTAATCATCAAAGAAGTGCAAATTAAAACCACACTGAGATACCACCCAACTCCATTCATGATGGCCACCATCAATAATGCAAAAACCACAGATGCTAGAGAGAATGCAGGGAAAAGGGAACTCTTCTACGCTGTTGGTGTAAACTAATACAACCTCTGTGGAAAACAGTGTGGTGATTCCTAAAAGACCTAAAAATCGACCTTTCATAGGACTCAGCAATTCTCCTTCTGGGAATATACCTGGAGAAACTCAAATCACTCTATGAAAAAGATACCTCACATGCATGTTTATTGCAGTTTTATTCACAATAGCAAAATTTTGGAACCAACTGTGCAGCCCCTTGAAAGTGGACTGAATTTTTAAAATGTGGTACATACACATGATGGAATATTATGTAGCTATCAAGAAGGTCAAAATTATGTACTTTGCAGCAACTTGGATGGATTTAGAGTCGATCATACTCAGTGATCTATCACAGAAACAAAGAACTTGAGTACCACATGCTCTCACTTATAAGTGAACCCTGAACATTTATCATAATACTGCAAGAAAGAGATTGGAAGTAGTGGTACGCTGCAGGGGAGGGTGGGGTAGAGAGCACATAACACCAATAAGGGTACGTGATCCCAAATCAGTAGAAGTGAGGACCAAAGGGAGGCCCAAAGCTTACCTATACGCTTATCTACCTAATCCTGAATTGTATCCCACATCTTTAATATAAAAATATAAACTTTAAAAAAGAAAGTGAGGCTGAGGTTTCCTTCAGGAGGACATGAGGTGTGGCCCATAAGAAGGGGAACAAAGTAGTTGCAAGGCTGTATTTCTTGAATACTTTTCATTTGTGTAAATCACTGAGTTGTTCTTTTGGGGACACTTTATTTTTCTTTATTTTGAAGATGGGTGGACAATTCAGGGTTAGGTATACAAATGTTCATTATGCAGCTACCCTTGTTGATGAGGTTTGCCCATCCCTCCCCTGGCAGTTTCCTTCAACTGCCAATCCCACCCCCACTTTCCCTGGCAGTTTTCCAAGACTGCCAATCCCTTTCTTAAAGCATTATGGTAATTGTTCAAGGTCCGCTTATGAGTGAGAACATATGGTACTCTGTTCTTTGTTTTTGTGATAGATCACTGAG